>NC_057404.1:27450765-27750765 GCF_019320065.1 Cervus canadensis | reverse complement strand
TAAGAAGATACTACTGTAATTACCTTTTTATGGACAAGGAGACTGCCACAGTTTGTTAGCAATGTGTGCAAGTCTTATAACTAGTAAATGGTGGGGCTGGGATTTGAACCCAGGTAATCTGGTTCCCAGTGTCTTACTCTTAGCCTCTATGATGTACAGCTTCTTTATTAATAATAACAAATACTGTTTATTTTGTGCTTCCTTTGTGGCTGTCACCATTTTTAAAGTAGTTTTTATGCAATATTTCACTTATTCTTTAAAACAACCCTATGAGGAAAGTTTTTGCTTCTAGTTTTCAGATGAGAAAACTAATATCTTACTCAAGGTCACATAGCTAGGAAATGGCAGAACTGGTATTCCCAAAACCATAACCTGAACCTGAGTATAAAATTGTCCCAGGTGTATGCTTCTAACTTCCTCCAGACTGAATGGAAAATTCCATTTAAGTTGTTACTTTGTATAACCTCTCTATAATGTCATATCAGGAAGATGCCTTTAAAATAATCTGAGACCAACAGTTTTTTAAAATTTCAAATGTCTATTCTTAGTTTATAAGTGGTGAGAAAATACTTTCTGAATAGGGAGGGATTGGTATGCTCATAAATAATTTGGGGGTGTGTGTGGAGAAAGGTGAGTTATGTGTTTTGACTGGAGACTGTGGCAGGGTAATAAATCTTGAAATTTATTCAGGAAATAAGCCTGAAGGTAGGACATGGGCAAATCACAGAGGGCCCGGAAGGCCTAGTTTGAGTTTTAACTAACTCTATAGACTGTGGGGATTCACTGAAGGCTCTGTGGGGATCCAGTGATTGAGCAGACTTGGGGAGATTCCTGACATGATGGGGGCTGAGATAAAGAAGCATAAGTAGGAAATTAGGTAAAAGGCTAATGCATAGTTTTTGTATATCCACCAAAAGATATGCCTTAGTCTTTATGGTACTACATTCATAACAGCATCTTTATTCATAAAATCAATAGAGTAGATAATCAATAGCAATAAAAAAGAACAAATTGCTGTTATACACTCTAATATGAAATGAATCTCATAGACAGACACAAGGCTGAGTGAAAGAATCCAGACACAAAAGTGTATCCTGGATTTCAATAACAGAAAGTTCAAGAATAGGGAAAACAAATCTGTGGTGAAAGAAGTCAGAATAGTTACCTCTGTGGAGGCAAAGGGTGTTTATTGACTGGGAAGGGATATGAGTCTTTTCGTGTGTTGGAAATATTTTATCTTTTATCTGGGGTGGAATTACATGGTTTTTACACACATGTACACACATATATATGAACTGGCATGTTGCTGATATGTAAAAATTCATTGAGTTGCATACTTACCATTTGTGTACTTTATGGTATACATTATAACCCAACAAGAAGATTTTTAAGAAAAGATTATTGCATAGTCCAGTCATCTCTTTTAATACTTGTAAGACACTTTCCAATGGAGAGTTCCATTTATTTTTCTCTAATTATAAAAAAGAAAGTGTATTTCTTCTCTTACTTTAGATTTTCCTCCTGTGATTCACTGAACCAATGGCAAGAGTGGTGGGTTTCAGTGAGAGGTGGAGTAAGGGGAGAAGGCTTCCGAGGTGATGACCGGGAGAAGAGGAAATGAGTCAGCTTCTCTGGGCATGATGCAGGGCAGGCTGCTCTATTCAGAGATGGCTTCTCATTCTCTGACGGTGATTTCAACATAGCTTCCCTGTTTTTATTTCCCTCCACCAACCACTGTCTCCTGTGAATGAAAACCAAGCAGGTCACTGTGATTAACCCATTTTCACATAAAATCACCAGGGACTATTTTTTTTCTAACATGAAAGCTAATTGGTAATTTGTATCTATGGCAAAGTGTTCCAGTTATATACATATATATTCTTTTTCATATTCTTTCCCATTATGATTTCCTACAGGATATTGAATATAAGTAATTTTTATATAAAAATACAAAGGGTTTGTAGTAATTAGACCTTATGAATGCCCACAGTGTGTAAATGGAGAGCAAGATGATTTTCTTGCAGGATTACCTCTATGTAAATTTATGTTTCTGAGATGAAAACATTATTTGTAAACAAGCTGGTACAAGCCAGACTCAGATACATTTACATTTTCTTACAACTAGTGATTTTGAAAATTCTTTCAGGTACATGCATTTTCTGAGCAAATTCAATGTGTGAGATGAGACACTGTTTTTATGAGGAACCTGAGATAAATGGATGTAGTTCCTGTCTACAAGGAGGATATAGTCCAGCAGAGAAGATTAGACTGGGGCAAAATGGTTGGTTGGGAAGAAAGTGCATGATAACTACCAAGAGAAAAATACAGAGTTCTTGGGAGTTCAGAGACAGATGGTTGAGATTTCAACAAAAAAGGCAGTTAAGAATCTTTGGAGAAGGGAATGATGGTATCTGTAGCCCTATTTCTATGCTACACTTTATAGGATGCTATCACATACTTTCTCACTGAGTCTTTAGGAAAACTCTGTAAGTAGCTATTGTTCACTTCACGTTCCTGATGAGTAAACTGGGTCATGGAGAGGCAGTGACTTTCCCATATCAGAAGACCCAGGACCTAAACTGAGGTCTCTGATTCCATGGCCCTTCTTCATAAGAGTAGACAATATGCCCTAAAATTAAGAATATGAATACTTGAGCTAAACTAACAGGACTTGAATTGCAGTTCTCTTACTTCCTGGTTTGGAGACTTCTTGCAAATAATTTCATTTTTTAATGCATCCTTTTCTTCATCTGTGAACCAGGGTTAAAAATAAAAATGCACTTCAGTAAGATTAAATGAGTTTATCCATATGAAGCATTTAGAATAGTTCCCATATATATTAACAGTATGAGTGATTGCTACTATTATTTTTTTAGGTTTTATTATAAAAATAATGTATACTCTATAGAAAACTGGCAAGAGACTTATTAAAGAGTTTGGCACACTTGTTAGAGGCAAGACCAATATATAAAAATCAGTAATATTCTTTTACTCAGCAGTGATCTATTTGAAAACATATTAGAAAAAAAGATACAACTCAAAATAGTGACACAAGCTATAAAGTATTAAGGAACAGACTTAATTAAAGTGTGCAGAATGTTCTGGAAAACATTTGGAAAATACAGAAAAAGGTCAAGAGGTCAACCCCCTTTCCAGGGGTTGGGGAGGAAAGACATTGTAGATAAAGGGAATATCATGAGTAAAGACAGTGAGTGGTCATTTTTAGGGAATAGTTTGATACAGGGTGGGATACACACAACAGGGAGTGAGATTAAGGCAGAAAAATCCATTTTGAGTAAGGTCATGGATGGTTTTGAATGTCAGATTAAGAATTTTGCAGTTAGTTCAATGAGTAGCAGGAAACCTTCACAGTCTTAACAAATAGGGATTAGGACTGACCTCAGAAGGATACTTCAGGAGAAAACAATTTAAACAAGAGGCTGGAAATTGCCTAGGGGTTGGGGAAATTTTAAAATGTAATGATTTTAGAATGTGTTAAAAAGGAAAAATGAGCCCTTTAAAAATAATTCTAAAGAATAAATCAACTTCTTTTTTCTTTCTTTCTTTTTTATGTGTTCCCCATCCTGAACCCTGCTCCCACCTCCCTCCCATCCCATCCCCCTGGGTCATCCTAGTGCACCAGCCCTGAGCACCCTGTCTCATGCATCGATCATGCATAAATCAATCTTGATTATACAGCCATATCTTTTTTTAGAATGATGTTGAATCTGAGTAAATCAAGTAAGTTGCTACTTGGTTTACCATCTAAATATCTATTATAGTCAATAGGTAATGGTAAACTTGGGAGTTTACATTTATCTTTGTTTGTTTTGGGAATATGGCAATGTGGTAGTTAAATATTAACATGCTCTATTCTACTAAAAATATTGTTGGCAAAAGTTGGATCGTTTTGGAGGTAGTAACACTAAGGAATAACATTAATTTTTTATTTAATTGGATGGAATGCAAAAGACAGGGTTACATAATGGCAGAAAGGAGAGGAAAATGAAAACATAGTGAATGGCTACTATATGCTCCATCAGCTAACTTAGTCTTGACATCAGTGCTTTAGGGCAGATATTATTATCCCCATTTCTCAGATGAGAAGTTAAATAGACTTGTCAGTTTTCCCTGTCACTATTTTTTTTGTTTTTATTTTTTTCCCTGTCACTATTTATTAATAATCTAGCTGAGTAAATTGCTTAACCTTTTTAAACTTGTTCCCTCACTGATTACAATGGGAGAATAATAATGTCCAAATCTCAGGGCTAGTGTCTGGATTAAATATAATAAACATACACTAAATCCTTAGTCTAGTACTTGGCTCACAATAGCTAACATCCTGACTTACCACAGGCCAGGCACAGCACTAAGAAATTTAAATTCATTATCTCATTAAATCGTCACACAAACTTTATTGTGGGTACTCAATTGATACTATAATTCTAAGAAATAATTAATTTTATTATTATTTTATTATGGTTCAGAGAGATTGTCAAGATCAAGAAATTAACAGGTGGCAAAACTGATATTCAAATTTAGCTTTGAGGGCAAAACCCAGAAACTTTTAAGAATATTCTGCATCAGAAAATAATAGAAATACTAATAAATTCCAATTTTTTTTCTCTATAGATCTGATTTGGATTCTGATGAGAGAATAAGACATTTACTGGGGGTGTTTTGAACATGAAACAGACATCATATATTTCACTATTTCCCTAATGTATATTCTTTTACTAGTAAGGTCAGATTCTTCCCATCTCCTGTACACCATATACTTTCAGAGCCAAGAATAAGGCAGGACTAAGAAAGATAAAGGACTTCCTTGGTGGCTCAGTAGCAAAGAATCTGTCTGCCAAGAAGGAGATGTGGATTTGATCCCTGGGTCACTGACATCCCCTGGAGAAGGAAATGGCAACACGCTCCAGTCTTCTTGCTGGGACAATCCCATGGACAGAGGAGCCTGGCAGTCACAAAAAGCTGGACACAACTTCGTGACTAAACACCACACCACGCCACTATGGTTGAAGGAAAGTGGGAGAGGGAAGTTTCTACGGGGAGGAAGGAGAGGAAGCAGAGAGCAAGTGGGGTGAGGGAGAAAGGCAAGGCAGAAAGACAGACTTGTGACAGCAAGGTCGGGCAGAACCATGAAGTGTGGTGGCCTGCAGTGTGCAGTGATGTGGGGCAGGAGACAAGGCAAGAACCCCGTCTGATCCCAGGCTCACTGGGCCCTGGGTTGCACTTTCAGCAGAAGAGGGAAAGTTGGCCCATCTTTCCCTACTGGACTATACTTCTCTGCTGATCTCTTATCTCCTTTAAGTACACTGTGTTTACTCGTCTAATTAATTGCTACCCCAAACTTGCATAGCTGGATAGTTAGAACCGTTGTCTTCTGACTCATGAAGGAGTGGACCTCATAAACTGGTTGACTTTTCTGGAGCTATTTGTGAGACTGTCTGGTCTGCCCGGAATAATGACTCTTTTCTTTCTTTGTTTCTCACCAGCCAGTGTGGCTTGGGACTTAATAACCAGGCAGAGAACTGAAATTAATATTGGTCAATTTTTAAACCTGAAGGAGGAAGAGGGAGGTAGGAATTTTAAATTGTTAGTTTTTTGTGTGGGCAACTTACCGTCTACTTTGGATACAGTTTAGACCAGGGAAGATCTTACCAGCAGTTTTAAAACATTAACATCAGAAGGAAAATGCTGCTGTTCTTATGTTATTTTCTCTTTGCACACAGTTCAATTTTGAGATGAGAAGACTTATTTTGCCACTATGTATCCTTTAAGATGTATTCAAAATGAAGTGATGGCTTGTGATTCATTCACTTAAAAAACTCTTGGTTTCTTTTCTTTTTTTTTTTCTTTTTTTTTCTTTTGGCTGAGTGATCTAAGGTTTTTCAAAATTGTGTCACTGGAAGATAGGTTTCTTTTGTGTGTATAGGTGGTGTTAGGGAGCTCAGGTAAGGAGATGAGTGTGAAAAATAAGACAGAATTCTAAGCAAGTGTGCTAGACCAAAGTAAGATTCACAACCAACTTATATTCTCTTTTTCCTTAATGCCTTTGAAGAAAAGCTATGTTTTCCCTAAAAGAGAGCAATTCTTCCTCTTGAATTGGTAGACCAAGAGCAAAGGAACAACTTGACTGTTCTTTATTTTGAGGAGGACCATTCTTTATTTCCTTGTTTTTTTCTTCTTCTTTTTTTTTTTTAGGAAAATGTTTATAGGATACAGAATACACACTTTTTAAAAAAAAGAGAGACTGCACTAGAGAGTTAGTGTTAAAGAAGATGGACATTTTCTGGTATTGTTTTTGCTGATATATGGTAAATACAACATCAATGGACTTGCCATAGCACTGAATGAATGATTGTATGAACTCCCTCAGCTAACCCTTCCTTTTTAAACATTTAATTTTTTTGCATCTTGTTTAGATTTTTCATTTCTAATTTAAAAAAATACTATCTGTCACTTAATATATATTGTTAATACTTGATTTCATCATATAACCATAAAACCATATAAATCTTGGTATGATTTTGGATGGCATCACCAACTCAATGAACATGAGTTTGAGCAGACTCTAGGAGATAGTGAAGGATAGGGAAATGTGGCATGCTGCAGTCCATGGGGTTGCAAAGACTCGAACATGACTTAGCAACTGAACAAAAACAACTTGATTGTTCATGTTATGTTGATACTGAAACTGAGGTTCTGAGAGAATAAAGGACAGAACTGGTATTTGAACCCTGGGCTTTCTAACCCTGTACCATATGCTCTTACTAGTATGCATACATGCATGGGTGCTAAGTCACTTCAGTCATGTCCAACTATGTGCAATTCTATGGACTGTAGCCTGCCAGGCTCCTCTGTTCATGGGAGAATGCTGTTCAGGCAAGAATACTGGGCTGAGTTGCCATGCCCTCCAACCAGGGATCTAATGACTTCAGGATTGAACTGTTACTAGTATAGTCTACCCTATTTTCCCCAAGGCAACTATATGTGTATGAAAGTGAAAAGTGAAAGTGAAAGCCGCTCAGTTGTGTCTGACTCTGCAACCCCACGGGCTGTACAGTCCACGGAATTCTTATGGCTCTGCTATGTGTGTATAGTAGAGCCATTAGTGACTATTTTCTCATGATAAAAATAATTCAGAATCTTTTAAGATTAAAAACGATGTAAGTAAACCTATCCAAGATGCCTTCAGGCATCACCTGTTTAAAACTCAAATGGTTCCTGCTCCCATCAGACATGGCCATAGGAATCCAGTCATTTTATCAGATTCTTTCTCTCTTACTTTATCTGTTCTGACTGTTGTTGGCCACTTATTTCTCTTAGGTCACCTCTTACCATTGAACTGACTTTCCAGTCTTCTTTTGTTCCCTTATAGATTTTCCCCAATTGTGGATGTAAGCTACTTCCTTACTTCCCCAAAGCATAACTATCACCAGGTAGTTGCATTTAGAAAAGCTCTGCAAAAGACTCGTGAATTACAGAGGGAAATTAAAATGAAGAAAAGAAAGAAAACCATGAAACTCTGCATTAGATCAAGATATAAGTTCAAGGTACTTGTAACGTCTGTCAGCCTCTCACTATCACTGAAAGTCATTTATTTCTAGGCCGCATCTTCTTGCTGGTGGCAGTCCAGGTGCTATTCCAGATGGCTGTGTCTCAGTTCTCGTGTCCTAGTTTCCTCAGTCCCAAGGGAAATGGACTGTGCATGCCAGCCCTCCAGTTATCTTCCTCCTCATCATGATCATTGTTGAACTCAGCCTGCACTGAAGACTGCTTTTTACGTGAAGACGTAGAGCTCTCTCTCTCTAACTGAAGGCTGGACATTCACTTTTGCACAGATAGAAGACCCATTATGGTTTGTGCCAAATTCATTCTTTTCCCCAAGAGAAGTCTCCCATTGCCCAGAGTAATAGGAAACTACTGCTACAATTAAACATTTTTCCTGCTTTCTTTAAAAGTATAGGAATACTGAGGTCCTAGATCTGAGAATCTCAATACCCAAACACAATGGAAGGTCTGTTTTTCCTTGTTTTTGTAGACAAGGTTAATGCTTTAGGTGTAATACGTTTTGAAATATTGAGGTTATTTTATTTTGGCTGTGAGTAGATTTGATAATTTTCTAGTATTTTTTAAGTAAAGAGCAAATTACGGTGTGAAATATGATGTGCTAAGGAGGAGATATGAAAAATTTGCTGTCAGTGGGTACCTTGTAGAGGTCTTGTAATTCAATTGCATATGAAATACTGATATTTTCCTGTTGAAATGTTCTGCAAATGATTGCTGTTATATTTCTTTTCTGGATTTGCCAAGAGCTAGTTCACTTAGCTGGTTAGAACATAATACTCTTAAAATGAGTGGATGATAAGGAAGCTGTGGTACATATACACCATGGAATATTACTCAGCCATTAAAAAGAATTCATTTGAACCAGTTCTAATGAGATGGATGAAGCTGGAGCCCATTATACAGAGTGAAGTAAGCCAGAAAGATAAAGAACATTACAGCATACTAACACATATATATGGAATTTAGAAAGATGGTAACGATAACCCTATATGCAAAACAGAAAAAGAGACACAGAAATACAGAACAGACTTTTGAACTCTGTGGGAGAAGGTGAGGGTGGGATGTTTCAAAAGAACAGCATGTATACTATCTATGGTGAAACAGATCACCAGCCCAGGTGGGATGCATGAGACAAGTGCTCAGGGCTGGTGCACTGGGAAGACCCAGAGGAATCGGGTGGAGAGGGAGGTGGGAGGGGGGATCAGGATGGGGAATACGTGTAAATCTATGGCTGATTCATATCAATGTATGACAAAACCCACTGAAATGTTGTGAAGTAATTGGCCTCCAACTAATAAAAAATAAAAAAATTAAAAAATTAAAATAAATAAAAAAATTTAAAAAAAAATGAGTGGATGATTCTTGAGTGAATAAACTTGGTCCTATTAACTGATCAAAGATTCTCCTTAAAAAGCAAATTTTAAAAAATTGATAGTACTGGACTTCCCTGGTGATCCAGTTGTTAAGAATGAGCCTGCCAATAGAGGGGACACAGGTTCAATCCCTGGTCCAGGAAGATTCCACATGCTGAGGAACAGCTAAGTCCATGCACCACACTACTGAGCCTGAATACCCCAGAGCCCATGTGCTGCAGGAAGAGAAGCCAGTGCAATGAGAAGCCCACACACCACAACTAGAGAGTAGCCCCCGCTTATTGTAACTCCATAAAGCCCACACACAGCAACAAAGGCCCAGTGCAGCAAAAATAAATAAACAAACAAATAATTTTTTAAAATTGATAGTTCTGTAGTTACACTTCTTGGATTAAAACCAATTGTTTGCTGTCTTTAGTTCAGTTCAGTTGCTCAGTTGTGTCCGACTCTTTGCGACCCCATGGACTGCAACACGCCAGGCCTCCCTGTCCATCACCAACTCCCGGAGTGTACCCAAACTCATGTCCATTGAGTAGGTGATGCCATCCAACCGTCTTATCCTCTGTCGTCCCCTTCTCCTCCTGCCTTCAATCTTTCCAAGCATCAGGGTCTTTTCCATTGAGTCAGTTCTTTGCATCAAGTGGCCAAAGTATTGGAGTTTCAGCTTCAACATCAGTCCTTTCAATGAATATTCAGGACTGATTTCCTTTAGGATTGACAGGTTGGATCTCCTTGCAGGCAACTATGCGTCAATAAAAACTAATTTAAAATCTCCTTGCAGTTCAAGGGACTCTAAATAGTCTTTGACAAAACCACAGTTCAAAAGCATCAATTCTTCAGCGCCTAGCTTTCTTTATAGTCCAACTCTTACATCCATACACAACCACTGGAAAAACCATAGCTTTGACTAGACAGACCTTTGTTGGCAAAGTGATGTCTCTGCTTTTTAATATGCTGTCTAGGTTGGTCATAACTTTCCTTCAAGGAGTAAGCATCTTTTAATTTCATGGCTAAGGTCACCATATGCAGTGATTTTGGAGCCCCCCAAAATAAAGTCTGCTACTGTTTCCACTGTTTCCCCATCTATTTGCCATGAAGTGATGGGACTGGATGCCATGATCTTAGTTTTCTGAATGTTGAGCTTTCAGCCAACTTTTTTACTCTCCACTTTCACTTTCATCAAGAGGCTCTTTAGTTCTTCACTTTCTGCCATAAGGGTGGTGTCATCTGCATATCTGAGGTTATTGATATTTCTCCCGGCAATCTTGATTCCAGCTTCTGCTTCATCCAGCCCAGTGTTTCTCATGATGTACTCTGCATAAAAGTTAAATAAGCAGGGTAACAATATGCAGCCTTGACGTACTCCTTTTCCTATTTGGAACCTGTCTGTTGTTCCATGCCCAGTTCTAACTGTTGCTTCCTGACCTGCATACAGATTTCTCAAGAGGCAGGTCAGGTGGTCTGGTATTCCCATCTCTTTCACAATTTTCCACAGTTTGTTGTGATTCACACAGTCAAAGGCTTTGGCATACTCAATAAAGCAGAAATAGATGTTACTTAATGTCTCTTCATCTCAATTTTCCAGTTTGCTCATTGACTGTAATAATACCTTCCTCAAAAATTGCTACAAATATTAAATATAATAGCTGTAAGTACTTACAATGACAAGTACTCAAACAATATTGACTGTGATTATTGGTATTAATGATAGTAGAAGTAGTTTAGTAGCTTCGTGGATGACAGTCTTGTCATGGAGAAGGGGCTTGCATAACTCAATGAAGCTATGAGTCATGACGTGCAGGGCCACCCAAGATGAACTGGTCATAGTGAAGAGTTCTGACAAAATGTCCTCTGGAGGAGGAAATGGCAAACAAAGTCAATATTATTGCTCTGAGAACCACATGAACAGTATGAAAAGGCAAAATGATATGACACCAAAACATGAACCCCCCCAGATTAGAAGGTGTCTAGTATGCTACTGAGGAAGAACAGATGGCAATTACTAATAGCTCCAGAAAGAATGAAGTGACTGGGCCAAAGTGGAAATCTGACACTCAGTTGTGGATATGTCTGGTGGTAAAAGTAAAATCCAATGCTGTAAAGAACAATATTGCATAGGAACTTGGAATGTTAGGTCCATAAATAAAGGTAAATTGAATGTGGTCAAGCAGAAGATGACAAGAGGAAACATCTTAATAATCAGTAAACTAAAATGGACAGAAATGGGTGAATTTAATTCAGATGACCATTTTATCTATTACTGTGGGCGAGAATCCCTTAGAAGTGGAGTATCCCACATAGTCAACAAAAGAGTCTGAAATCCAGTACCTGGGTGCAGTCTCAAAAATGACAGCATGATCTCAGTTCATTTCCAAGGTAAACTGTTCAGTATCACAGTAATCCAAGTCTATGCCCCAACCGCTAATGCCGAAGATGCTGAAGTTGACCAGTTCTATGAAGACCTACAAGATCTTCTGGAACTATACCAAAAAAGATGTCCTTTTCATCATAGGGGACTGGAATGCAAAAGTAGGAAGTCAAGAGATACCTGGACTAACAGGTAGTTTAGCTTTGGAGTAGAAACTGAAGCAGAGCAAAGGCTAACAGAGTTTTGTCAAGAGGATACACTGGTCATAGCAAGCACCCTTTGCCAACAATACAGGAGACATCTCTAAATATGGACGTCACCAAATGATCAATACTGAAATTCTTTGCAGGTAAAGATGGAGAAGCTCTTTACAGTCAGCAAAATCAAGATGTGGAGCTGGCTGTGGCTCAGATCATGAGCTCTTTATTGCCAGATTCACACTTACATTGAAGAAAGTATGGAAAACCAGTAGGCCATTCAGGTATGACCTAAGTCAAATCCTTTTTGGTTATACAGTGGAGGTGATTAATAGACTCAAGGGATTAGACTGAAGGACTCTGGATGGAGGTTTCTAACGTTGTACAGGAGGCAGTGACCAAAACCATTTCAAAGAAGAAGAAATGTAAGAAGGCAAAGTGGTTGTCTGAGGAGGATTTACAAATAGCTGAGGAAAGAAGAGAAGTGAAAGACAAAGGAGAACAGGAAGGATACACCCAACTGAATGCAGAGGTCCAGAAGATGGAAAGGAGAGATAAGAAGGCCTTCTTAAGTGAACAGTACAAAGAAGTAGAGGGAAATAATAGAATGGGGAGGACTAGATATCTCTTCAAGAAAATTAGAGATATCAAGGGAATATTTCATGTAAGAATGGGCACAAGAAAGGACAGAAATGGTAAGGACCTAACAGAAGCAGAAGAGATTAATAAGAGGTGACAAGAATACACAGAAGAACTGTACAAAAAAGGTCTTAATGACCTAGATAACCATGATGGTGTGGTCACTCATCTAGAGCCAGACATCCTAGACTGTGAAGTCAAGTGGGCCTTAGGAAGCATCACTATGAACAAAACTAGTGGAGGTGATGGGATTCCAGCTGAGCTATTTCAAATCCTAAAAGATGATGCTGTGAAAGTGCTACACTCAATATGCCAACAAATTTGAAAAACTCAGCCATGACTATGGGGCTGGAAAAGGTCAGTTTTCATACCAATACCAAAGAAGTGCCAAGAATGTTCAAACTATCAGACAATTGTGCTCATTTCACATGCTAGTAAGGTTATGCTCAAAATCCTTCAAGCTAGGCTTCAGCAGTACATGAACCAAGAACTTCCAGATGTACAAGCTGGGTTTAGAAAAGGCAGAGGGACCAGAGATCAAACTGCCAACATTCACTGGAGAATAGAAAAAGCAAGGGAATTCCAGAAAAACATTTACTTGTGCTTCATTGACTACATGGCACCCTTTGACTGTGTAGATCACAACAAACTGTGGAAAACTCTGCAAGAGATGGGAATACCAGGCCGCCTAACTTGTCTCTTGAGAACCCTGTATGCAGGTCAAGTAACAGAACCTTACATGAAACAACTGGTTCAATATTGGGTTAGGAGTACGACAAGGCTGTATATTGTCAGCCTGTTTATTTAACTTATATGCAGAGTACCTCATGCAAAATGTCAGGCTGGATGAGTCACAAGCTGGAATCAAAATTGCTGGGAGAAATATCAGCAACCTCAGATATGCAGATGATACCACTCTAATGGCAGAAAATAAAAAAGAACTAAAGAACCTCTTGATGAGGGTGAAAGAGGGAAATGAAAAAGCTTGTTTAAAACTCAACATTCAAAAACCAAAGCTCATGGCATCCAGTCCCACCACTTCATGGCAAATAGATGGGGAAACAGTGGAAGCAGGGACAGGTTTTATTTTCTTGGGCTCCAGAGTCACTGCAGACAGTGATTGCAACCATGAAATTAAAAGACACTTGCTCCTTTGAAGGAAAACTATGACAAACCTAGACAGTGTATTAAAAAGCAAAGACATCACTTTGCCAAGAAAGGTCTATATAGTCAAAGCTATGGTTTTTCCAGTAGTCATGTACAGATGTGAGAATTAGACCATAAAAAGGCTGAGCACTGAAGAATTTGATGGTTTCGATGAGTGTTGTGGAGAAAACTTTTGAGAGTCCCTTGGACAACAAGGAGATCAAACCAGTCAATCCTAAAGGAAATCAACCCTGAATATTCATTGAAAGGACTGATCCTGAAGCTTAAGCTCCAGTACTTTGGCCACCTGATGCAAAGAGCTGACTCACTGGAAAAAATCCTGATGCTGGGAAAGACTGAAGGCAAAAGGAGAAGGGGATAGCAGAGGATGAGATAGTTAGATACCATCACTGACTCAATGGACATGAATTTGAGCAAACTCCAGGAGATATTGAAAGACAGGAAAGACTGGCATTCTGTAGTCCATGGGCTCGCAAAGATTTGGACATGGCTTTTTGACTGAGCAACAACAAGTAGTAGTTTCAGCTTATAAATAAGGGTCATTAATTGTTCACTCTCTGGACAAGGCTATAAAAGCTGGATGGTTAAATGATATCATATCTAGCAGAGTTAAGATTTTTGAGTCTCCTGGCTTCAAACCTTGGTTTTATCAAGCTATGTGCCTTTAGGCAAATTACACAGCCTCTGTATGTAATGATTATGGCACCTACCTCACAGTGTGTTGTGAGGACTCAATGAGTTTATCTGTATAAAAAACTTGCATGATGTCTGGCATAGACCAAGCCCTGAAACATTAGCTCCTTCTCTGTTCATCTTCTTCATTTTATCTTTCCTAGGTTCTTCTTCTTATTACCTGAACTTTACTACTGTGAAGAGTGTGATTATCCTGAAAGGACTGCCTTTACCAGGGCAGGGAGAGTCATGTAAAACTGCACTGGGCTGAGGAACACTTGCAGGTCAAGAAGTCAAGAAAAGGGTATCTAGTTAAAATTCTTGGAAAAGTATTTCTGTTCAACTGAAAGTCACGAGTTTAGGTCAAAGAGCGGTGCTTAAAGAAGGTCCTAGAGGACCTCCCCTGCCTCCCCACAGAAATAGTCAAGGATGTGGCTTATTGCTTCACCTGAAGGGTGGGTTTCCCTGCCCTCCTGGGATGTTGTTAGCTCTGAGTCATAGCTGTGTCACCCTCTCCTGCCAGCTCAATGCCACTTCCTGAGGCTGGTGAGGACTTTCCTACAACAGCTCCTAGGCCTGTCATGACCTTGTATTTTAAAGGGACACCAGAGGGGGTATGACATTGTGAAACAGCTCCAGCCCAGGAAACTGGGGATTTGGCTTCTGGCCCTGACTTCAGCCCTGATTTGTCAGTTGACCTTGGGTAAGTCATTATCCTTTTTCCATGTCTGTTTCATTAATTGTAATGTACATAGAATAACATCTACCCTCTGAACTCATGGGATCATTTTAAGATTCCATTACAGCATATTCAGATACTTTCACACATTTAAAACATTCTTATTTGCCTGTATTATAATACAGTTTACTGTGATGAAGAAAGCAGAGACTTGAAGATGAAAAGACCTGAAATCTAATTTCACCTCTGTTATTTGCTAATTTTGTGACCTTAAGTCAATCCCTTACTTTCTTTGAGTCTCATTTCCCCACTGGTAAAATAAACATAATGATCTTCTCATGGGTGGTTGTGAGTTTTAACTGGAATGAAACTTTTGCAAAATGTTAGTTTTTCTTTTTCTCTAATGACTGTATCCAGGTTTTTTTAGGTAAGCTTTCACCCTTTTTATTTGGTTCACAAAATTTGTATAGGTGTGATGTAGAGTATTTTTTGTTTTCCAAAATTATATGTGTACACATATATATACATGCTTAATTATTTATATATACATATATAAAGTATATTTATAAAATTATTTCAGCCTTCCTCAGACTTCTTAGGTAATATGCTATATGTTTGAAGTAAAGTGAAATGAAAGTTGCTCAATCGTGTTCCACTGTTTGCGATCTCATGGACCGTAGTCTGCCAAGCTCCTCTGTCTATGGAATTCTCCAGGCCAGAATACGGGCGTGGGTGGCTGTTCCCTTCTCCAGGGGATCTTCCCAACCCAGGAATTGAACCCAGGTCTCCCTCATTGCTTGTGGATTCTTTACCATCTGAGCCACCAGGGAATCAATAAAAATATATTATTATATAAGTGTGTATGTGGTATGTTTTATATATGTTGATTATGTATATATCTTGTTGTACATGTTGATTTTGTATATATCTGTTGATTAATAGATATAACACATCTAACACATTATGTAAAAAAATGCATATAATGACACAACTCATAGACAGTTTCATAGATATATCTTTAGAAAACAATCTATTTAATGATTCATGGGTTGCCTGTAGATCCTAGTGCAATGAGTGACACACAAGGAACCTCTCAGTAAGTGTTGGCTTACATAAGAAACTAGCATTCTGTAAATACCTAATGTGTTTCTATTTAAAATGCAAATTTTATTGTTATTCATAATTCCTTACCTGAAATTGCCTACTCTAACCAAATCAGCCTCCTTAATTTACTTTAAGAAATATTCTACTAATATAAATATTAACTTTATGTTCTTAAACATACTACTACTAACTAGAATTTAATATCAATGGGATGTACTATTTCATAGATTAAGAATTCATGGTTGTATTTTAACTCTTTCTCAAGGAACATGGAAAAACAGATCTTAAAAATTGCTGCATTTTGTGTTATAGTTGATAGGGGCACAATTTCCTTGAATTAAAATTGCTTTTTCTCAGTCAATATTCACTGTCTCTAAGTCTCAAAATTATCTTTTTTCTTTTCTTTTTTTAAAATTTATTTATTTTTAATTGGAGGATAACTGCTTTACAATACTGTGTTGGTTTCTGCCATACATGAGCACAAATTAGACATAGACATATGTATGTACCCTCCCCCTTAAACCTCCCTCCTACCTCTCACTCCATCCCAACCCTTTAAGCTCTCACAGAGCGCTGGACTGAGCTGTGTCATACAGCAACTTCCCATTAGCTAGCTATTTTATACATAGTCAAAGCTATGGTTTACCAGTAGTCATGTGTGGATGTGGGAGTTGGACCATAAAGAAGGCTGAGTATCAAAGAATTGATGCCTTCAAACTGTGGTGCTGGAGAAGACTCTTGAGAGTCCCTTGGACAACAAGGAGATCAAACCAGTCAATCCTAAAGGAAATCAACCCTGAATATTCATTGGAGGGATTGAGGCTGAAGCTGAAGCTCCAGCTCCAGTACTTTGGCCACCTGATGGGAAGAGATGACTCACTGGAAAAGACCCTGATGCTGGGAAAGATTGAGGGCAAGAGGAGAAAGGGGTGACAGAGGATGAGATGGTTGGATGGCTGTTGGGAGCCGTTATGGGAGGTCCCGCCCGTGACGAGGTCATGAAGAAAATACTGGGCAGACAAGGCCGTCCGGGATCCCATCCATGACGAGGTCACGAGGAAAAAACCTGACAGGCAAGGCCGTCTAGGATAAGGGACCCTCCAGGTTGGCCTCGGCCTCTACCCCACCCTGTATCCTCCCCCCTTTTCTGCTGTTGTTCTTGTTTGCCCTGTTGCAGATTCTTGTGTTGCCTGCCGAGAGCTCTCCTCCTCCTCTTTCACTGAACGAGGACCAACTTAAAACCCTAATTAATAAATCTCCTGGACGCTGGTACCCTATGAAGGGGCCAGGGATGAAGGAAATGCTTCAATTCAAACCCTTTTGCTGGCATTCTGGCTTGTTTGATAAATGTGTGCTCTCATTGCAGAAAGTGCTCATGATTGTTCTAAACATCCTAAGCACAGTACGCTAACAAAAGAAACTATTAAGCATAGGCCCCTTCACAGGGTGAAAAAAGCTCCACAAATATGACAGCCACAAATGTGCCTAATAGAAAATACTTTAGATAGAGATTAGCTGGCAACTTTTTGCAGGTAGTTAACTTTTAGACTAAGAGCCTGTTTTGTGCCATATCTGCTGTTTCTGCAGTCCTTCACATTTCTGTTCTGTAAAAATGTAATCCTAGCTAGTTCCCATAGAGATGACGTTTATTAGAAAGAAAATAGATTAATTATAAGAAAAACAGGGTCAGCTACTGAAGTTGCTTAAGTCACACCAGGTGCAAGCCATAAAATGTTAGCAGGCCTGAAGGCCAAATGATAAGAAAGACTCTTGTGAACGAAAAAGTATGTGGGTGACATCCAGTTTCTGTTGAAGGTCAAGTTGCTGTAATGTTTTGAGATGCCCTGTGTGTAAGCAACATGCACTTCCCCCAAAGATGTTGTTAAGGGTATAAAGGAGCCGTGCAAAAATAAACTTCAGACTTAGCCCTGAACTTTGTCTCCCTCTCTCTCTCATTCGCCGACGCCGTTCATCCTGAGGGTTCCCCTGGATCCTGCTCGGGCTGGACCCCGGCAGATGGCATCACCGACTCAATGGACATAAGTTTGAGCAAACTAAGGGAGATAATAAAGGACAGGAAAGCCTGGCGTGCTGCAGTTCATGGGGCTTTGAGTTGAACACAACTTAGCAACTCAACAACAACAATGTGTATGTTTCAATGCTACTTCTCAATTCGTCCCACCCTCTCCTTTTCCCACTGTGTCTGCAAGTCTGTTTCTATCTCTGCATCTCTATTCCTACCCTGAAAATAAGTTCAACAGTACCATTTTTCTAGATTCCATATATATGTGTTAATATATGATATTGTTTTTCTCTTTTTGCCTTACTTCAGCCTGGATAACAGGCTCTAGGTTCATCTCCCTCAGTTCAGTGGGCTCAAATTCATTCCTTTTTATGGCTGAGTAATTTTCCATTGTATATATGACAACTTCTTTATTCATTCATTCGTTGATGGACATCTAGGCTGTTTCCATGTACTGGCTATTGTAAATAGTGATACAATGAATATTGGGGTACATGCATCTTTTTGAATTATGGTTTTCTCAGGGTATATGCCCAGTAGTGAGATTGCTAGGTCATATGATAGTTTTATTCCTAGTCTCTTAAGGAAACTCCATACTGTTCTCCACAGTGGCTGTATCAATTTACATTCCCACCAATTGTGCAAGACGATTCCCCTTTCTCCACATCCTCTTTAGTATTTATTGTTCGTAGATTTTTTTTTTCTTTTTTGATGATGGCCATCCTAATCAGTGTGAGGTGATAACTCATTGTAGTTTTGATTTGCTTTTCTCTAATAATGAGAGATGTTGAGCATCTTTTCATGTGTTTATTGGTCATCTGGTCATCTGTATGTTTTCTATGGAGAAATGTCTGTTCAGGTCTTCTGCCCATTATTTGATTGGGTTGTTTGTTTATCTGATATTGACATGCACAAACTACTTGTATATTTTGGAGATTAATCTTTTTCAGTTGCTTTGTTTGCAATTATTCTCTCCCACTCTGAGGGTTGTCTTTTCGCCTTGTTATAGTCTCCTTTGTTGTTGCAAAAACTTTACAGTTTAATTAGGTTCCATTTGTTTATTTTTGTTTTTATTTTCACTACTCTAGTGGGTCAAAGGATCTTACTGCAATTTCTATCAAAGCGTGTCCAGCCCATGCTTTCTTCTAAGAATTTTATAGTTTCTGGCCTTACATTTAGGTTTTTAATCCTTTTTTGTTCATTTTTGTGTATAATGTTAAAAGTGTTCTAATTTCATTCTTGTACATCTAGGGGTCCAGTTTTCCCAGCACCACTTATTGAAGAGGCTGTCTTTTCTTCATTGTATATTCTTGCCTCCTTTGTCAAAGATAAGGTGCCCATAGATGTGTGGGTTTATCTCTGGGCTTTCTAGCTTGTTCCATTGATCTATATTATATTTCTATTTTTGTGCCAGTGCCATACTGTCTTGATTCAGTTCAGTTCAGTTTGCTCAATCGTGTCTGACTCTTTGCGACTCCATGGACAGCAGCATGCCATGCTTCCCTGTCCATCACGGATTCCTGGAGCTTACTCAAACTCATGTCCATAGAGTCAGTGATGCCATTCAACCATCTCATTCTCTGTCTTCCCCTTCTCCTCCTGCCTTCACTCTTTCCCAGCATCAGGGTCTTTTTCAGTGAGTCAGCTCTTCGCATCAGGTGGCCAAAGTATTGGAGTTTCAGCTTCAACATCAGTCCTTCCAATGAACACCCAGGACTGGTCTCCTTTAGGATGGACTGGTTGGATCTCCTTGCAGTCCAAGAGACTCTCAAGAGTCTTCTCCAACAAAAGCATCAATTCATCGGTGCTCAGCTTTCTTTATGGTCCAACTCTCACATCCATACATGACAACTGGAAAAACCATAGCCTTGACTAGACGGACCTTTGTTGACAAAGTAATGTCTCTGCTTTTTAATATGCTGTCTAGGTTGGTCATAGCTTTTCTACCAAGGAGTAAGTGTCTTTTAATTTCATTGCTGTAATCACCATCTGTGGTGATTTTGGAGCCCAGAAGAATAAAGTCAGCCAGTGTTTCCACTGTTTCCCCATCTATTTGCCATGAAGTGATGGGACTGGATGCTATGATATTAGTTCTCTGAATGTTGAGCTTTAAGCCAACTTTTTCACTATCCTCTTTCACTTTCAGCAAGAGGCTTTTTAGTTCTTCTTCACTTTCTGCCATAAGGGTTGTGTCATCTGCATATCTGAGGTTATTGATATTTCTCCCGGCAATCTTGATTCCAGCTTATGCTTCCTCCAGCCCAGCATTTCTTATGATGTACTCTGCACATAAGTTAAATAAGCAGGGTGACAATATACAGCCTTGACATACTTCCTTTCCTGATTTGGAACAAGTTTGTTATTCCATGTCCAGTTCTAACTGTTGCTTCTTGACCTGCATACAGATTTCTCAGGAGACAGGTCAGGTGGTCTGGTATTCCCATCTCTTTCCACTGTTTGTTTTGATCCACACAGTCAAAGGCTTTGGTATAGTCAATAAAGCAGAAGTTGATGTTTTCCTAGAACTCTTGATTTTTTGATGATCTGATTTATGTTGGCAATTTGATTTCTGGTTCCTCTGCCTTTTCTAAACCCAGCTTGAGCATCTGGATATTCACGGTTCACATACTGTTGAAGCCTGGCTTGGAGAATTTTGAGCATTACTTTCCTAGCGTGTGAGATGAGTGCAATTGTGCAGGAGTTTGAGCATTCTTTGGCATTGTCTTTCTTTGGGATTGGAATGAAAACTGACCTTTTCCAGTCCTGTGGCCACTACTGAGTTTGCCAAATTTGTTGGCATAATGAGTGCAGCACTTTCACAGCATCATCTTTTAGGATTTGAAATAGCTCAACTGGAATTTCATCGCCTCCACTAGCTTTGTTCATAGTGATGCTTCCTAAGGCCCTCTTGACTTCAAATCCCAGAATATCTGGCTCTAGGTAAGTGATCACACCATCATGGTTATCTGGGTCATGAAGATCTTTTTTATATAAGTCTTCTGTATATTCTTGTCACCTTTTCTTAATATCTTCTGCTTCTGTTAGGTCCATACCATTTCTGTCCTTTATTGTGCGCATCTTTGCATGAAATATTCCCTTGGTATCTCTAATTTTCTTGAAGAGATCTCTAGTCTTTCCCATTCTATTGTTTTCCTCTATTTCTTTGCACTGATCACTGAGGAAGACTTTCTTATCTCTCCTTGCTATTCTTTGGAACTCTGCATTCAAATAGGTATGTCTTTCCTTTTCTCCTTTACCCTTTGCTTCTCTTCTTTTCACAACTATTTGTAGTGCCTCCCCAGACAACCATTTTGCCTTTTTGCATTTCTTTTTCTTGGGGATGGTCTTGATCCCTACCTCCTGTAGGATGTCATGAACCTCCATCCATAGTTCATCATGCACTCTGTCTATCAGATCTAATCCCTTGAATCTATTTGTCACTTCTACTGTCTTGGTTACTGTAGCTCTATAGTCATAACTATCTCTAAATTCAGCTTCTTGTGACTTTTTAAAAAATTTAAAAAAAAATTTCCCTTTTGCAACTTTATTCTTTCATTTGAAGTTATCTCCATTTTTCATGTTACATATTTTATTTTTTGAAATTTTTATTGTTTTTTTAAAAATTCTACAAACAATACATGTTTATTATAGACAACTAGAAATACATAAAAGCATAAAATAAAAATTAGTAATCACCCATAATCCCCAGCCCCCAGGTATAACCATCGTTAGTATTTTAATGCATTTCTCCCCGTGACTACTTTTTTTTGAATTGAAGTATAATTGACCTGTCACTCTGTGTTAGTTCCATGTGCCCCATATAGTGATTCAGTGTTTCTATACCTTACAAAATGATCATCACCAGATATATCTGTTGACCATTTTTCAGTATACAAAGATATTACAAGAGAATTGATTATATTCTCTATGCTGTACTTTTCATCCACATGACTCATTTATTTTGTAACTAAAAGTTTGTGCTTCTTCATCTCTCTCACTTATTTCATGATCCACCAACCCCCCTTCCCTTTGGCAACCACCAGTTTTTTCTCTGCATATATGTCTATTCTGTTTTACTATATTTGTTCAAGTACAATCATACAGCATTTGTCTTTTTATGTCTGACTTATTTCACTTTGCTTAATACCCTGTAGATATATCCATGTTACAAATGGCAAGATTTCATTCTTTTTATGGCTGAGTAACTTCATATATAAATTATATACACATATGCACATATGATATATATAATATATGATATATATCTATATCTCACATCTTCTTTATCCTTCATCTATCAATAGACACTTTGCGTCCACATCTTGGCTATTGTAAGTAATGCCACAATGAACATAGGGGTGAATATATCTTTACAAATTAGCATTTTTGTTTTCTTCAGAAACATACACTGGGGTGTAGGTTATGTATCCTTTGGTAGTTAGGTTTTTAATTTTTTGAGCCTCCATACTTTTTTTCATACTAGCTGTACCACTTTATGTTCCCACCAGTAGTTTTCAAGGGTTCCCTTTTCTCGATATCCTCACAAACACTTGTTATTCATTCTCTTTTTGATAATAGCCGTTCTGATAGATATGAGGTGATAGTCCATTGTGGTTTTGATTTGCATTTCCCTGTAATTAGTGATGTTGAGCATCTTTTCATGTGTCTGTTGGTCACCTGTATGTTTCCTTAGGAAACATGTCTATTTAAATTTTTTTTTCTGTTGTATGAATTCTTTATATATTTTGGATATTTACATCTTATCAGACCTGTCATTTGCAAGTATCTTCTTCCATTCAATAGGCTACCCCTTTTTTTCCATTTATTTTTATTAGTTGGAGGCTAATTACTTTACTTTTTGTTTTGTTGATGGTTTCCTTCACTGTGCAAAACCTTTTTGATCTGATGTTCTCTCAGTTGTTTATTTTTGCTTTTGTTTCTATTGTTTGAGAAGACACCCCCCCCCAATATTTTTAAGATCAATGTCAAAGAATCTACTGCCTGTGTTTTCTTCTAGGAGTTTTGTGGTTTTAGGTCTTAAATTTAAGTTTTTAATCTGTTTCAAGCATATTTTTGTATATGGTGTGAAAAAGTAAGTATGTTGAATGTAGCTGTTCAGTTTTCTCAATAACTATTTATTGGAGAGGCTGTCTTTTCTCCATTGTATATTCTTGCCTCCTTTGTAGATTAATTGATTGTATAAGTGTGGGCTGTTTAGGGTTTTCCATTCTGTTCCGTTGTTCTATATGTTTGTTTTTGTGCCAGTACCATATATATATTTTTTCATACTACTGGAATTTTGTAGTATGTTGAAATCTTTCTTGTTCTTTTTCTTTTCAAGACTGCTTTGTCTGTTCTGGATCTTTTGTACTTCCATACAAATTTAGAAGTATTTGTTTTAATTCTGTGAAAAATCCCATTGGAATTTTGATAGGGATTTCATTGAATCTGTAGATTGTCTTTCTTAGTATGGTCATTTTAACAGTATAATTCTTCTAATTCATAAGGCCAGTGTGTCTCTTTATTTGTTTGTGTTGTCTTCAGTTTCTTTCATTAGTGCTGTGGTTTTCCAAGTACAAGTCTTTTACCTCCTTGATTAGATTTATTATTAGGTATTTTATTCTTTTTGATGCAACTGTAAATAAGATTGTTTTCTTAATTCCTCTTTCTGACAATATGCTATTAGGATATAGAAATGCAACAGATTCTGTATATTAATTTGTATTCTGTCAGCCAGTTCAGTTCAGTTGCTCAATTGTGTCTGACTCTTTGTGACCCCATGGACTGAACATGCCAGGTCTCCCTGTCCATCACCAACTCCTGGAGTTTACCCAAACTCATGTCCATTGAGTAGGTGATGCCATCCAACCATCTCATCCTCTGTCGTCCCCTTTGCATCCTGCCCTCCATCTTTCCCAGCATCAGGGTCTTTTCCAATGAGTCAGCTCTTCGCATGAGGTGGCCAAAGTATTGGAGTTTCAGCTTCAACATCAGTCCTTCCAATGAACACCCAGAACTGGTCTCCTTTAGGATGGACTGGTTGGATCTCCTTGCAGTCCAAGGGACTCTCAAGAGTCTTCTCCAATGCCACAGTTCAAAAGCATCAATTCTTCAGTGCTCAGCTTTCTTTATGGTCCAACTCTCACATCCATACATGACTACTGGAAAAACCATAGCTTTGACTAGATGGACCTTTGTTGCCAAAATAATGTCTCTGCTTTTTAATATGCTGTCTAGGTTGGTCATAGCTTTTCTTCCAAGGATCAAGCATCTTTTAGTTTCATGGCTGCAGTCACCATTGCAGTGATTTTGGAGCCCGAAAAATTAAAGTCTGACACTGTTTCCACTGTTTCCCCATCTATTTGTGATGAAGAGATGGGACCAGATGCCGTGATCTTAGTTTTCTGGATGTTGAGTTTTAAGCCAACTTTTTCACTCTCCTCTTTCACTTTCTTCAAGAGGCTCTTTTGTTCTTCTTCACTTTCTGCCATAAGGATGGTGTCATCTGCATATCTGAGGTTATTGATATTTCTTCCAGCAATCTTGATTCCAACTTGTGCTTCATGCAGCCCAACATTTCTCATGATGTACTCTGCCTATAAGTTAAATAAGCAGGGTGACAATATACAGCCTTGATGTACTCCTTTTCCTATTTGGAACCAGTCTGTTGTTTCATGTCCAGTTCTAACTGTTGCTTCCTGACCTGCATACAGATTTCTCAAGAGGCAGGTCAGGTGGTCTGGTATTCCCATCTCTTTCAGAATATTCCACAGTTTATTGTAATCCACACAGTCGAAGGCTTTGGCATAGTCAACAAAGCAAAAATAGATATTTTTCTGGAACTCTCTTGCTTTTTCAATGATTCAGCAGATGTTGGCAATTTGATCTCTGGTTCCTCTGCCTTTTCTAAATCCAGATTGAACATCTGGAAGTTCACAGTTCACATATTGCTGAAGCCTGGCTTGAAGAATTCTGTAACTTTACTTAATTCGTTGACGAGATCTAGTAGTTTTTTGGTGGAATCTTTAGGATTATCTATTATTGACCTTTAGGTCAATCCTAAAGGAAATCAGTCCTGAATATTCATTGGAAGGACTGATACTGAAGCTGAAGCTTCAATGCTTTGGCCACCTGATGTGAAGAACTGACTGACTAGAAAAGACCCTGATGTTGGGAAAGACTGAAGGCAGGAGGAGAAGGGGAAAATAGAGGATGAGATGGCTGGGTGGCATCACCAGCTCAATGGACATGAGTTTGAGCAAGCACCGGGAGTCCGTGATGGACATGGGAAGCCTGGCATGCTGCAGTCCATTTGGTTGCAAAGAGTTGGACATGACTGAGTGACTGAACTGAATTTAGGATTATCTACATATAGTATCGTGTCATCTGTAAATACTGACAATCTGACTTCTTCCTTTCCAATTTGGATTCCTTTTATTTATTTTTAATGTCTGATTATTGTGGCTAATTCCAATACTATGTTGAATAAAAGCTGTGAAGGTAAGTCACCTTATCTTTTTCTTGATTTTATAGGAAATGCTTTCAGCCGTTCTCTGTTGAGTATGATGTTAGGCTATGGGCTTCCCACATATGGCCTTTATCATGTTGAGGTGTGTTCCCTCTATACCCACATTATTGAGAGTTTTTATCTTAAGTGGATGTTAAATTTTGTCAAAAGCTTTGTCTACATCTGTTCGAGGGCTGTATGGTTTTTATTATTCAATTTATTAATGTGGTGTATCACACTGACTGGTTTGTGAAAAATAAACGTTTTGTTTTGAGATAATTGTAGGTACACATACCACTTTCTTTTGGCCCCATGAATTCTGATGAGAAATTATCTTCCATCAGACTTGTTTTTCTCATTCATAAAAAAGTGTCTTTTCTCTCTGGCTACTTTCAAGGTTGTCTCTGTCTCTAGTTTCTAAAAGTTTAATTATGATGTACCTTGGCATTTATTCAGCCTCTTGCGTCTGTAGGTTTTTATATTTTGCCAAATTTGGGAATTTTCAACCATTATTTCTACAAGTACTTTTAAAATTTGTCTTAAAAAAAATTTCCCCTCCTTCTGGAACACTAATGATGCAAATGTTACTTCCTTTGGTATAGTTCTTCTGTTCCCTGTGGCTCTATTTATTTGTTTTTCCATTTTTTTCTCTGTTGTTCAAAATGAATAATTTATATTGTTCCATGTTCCAGTTCACTGATTCTTTATTCTATCTTCTCCATTCTATTTTTGTACCCATTAACTGATGTTTTTGTCTGGATTATTGCACTTTTCAGTTCTAAAATTAATTTTGTTCTTTTTAAATTTCTTTACTATGAATTTTCTTTTTTTTTTTCCATTTGTTTCAAGTGTGTTGGTGATTGGTTATTGAAGCGTTTGTATTATGGCTGCTTTAAAATCTCTGTCAGATAATTCTCATATCTCTATCATCTTGGTGTTAGTATCTATGAATTTTCTTTTAACAGTCACATCTTCCTGTTTCTTGGTATAATGAGTGATTTTTTTTTTTAGTTGAAAATCAGACATTTTCAGATTATGCTATGAGACTGTGTCTTTTTCAAACCTTCTCTTTTAATTGGCTTCTTTTTGGGACTGTTACCTTGCTTTATTTCCAGCAAAGAAAACTTCTGCCCATTACTGTCTGGTAGAGATAGAAATCCAGGTTTCCCATTGGAACACACCCACACACCCACACACCCACACACACACACACACACACACACATATATATTCTGAAAGGTACTAGAGGCTCCTTTTTTCCCATGTGGTCTCCAGTGACCCCATAGGTGGTGGCCTCATTATGCTGAACAGTGGTCAAAGTCTTGAATCTCCTCTAGGTTTCCTCTAGTGAAGGAGTAGTACTTCTTTACTTCTGGGTAGGGGTAGAAATCCAGATGTCTCACAGAGCCCCCACTGATACCATGGGAAGGGGTGTGTGGAGGCTCTTCATAGATTAATGCAGATGAAAGCTCTGGCTTCCTAACTGACTTTCTCAGTTGCCACCTTGGTGGAGGGATTAGTGTGCCTTGTTATAGCCTCTCAAGGCTGGAAGCCTAGGCTTCCTACTGCGTCTTTGCTGGTGAAGGAAGGAGTGGGGCATCACTTTTTCTGTGGCATTTGATTGGAGTAGAAAGGTTATTGGGCTTCGCGGGTATCTCAGCTGATAAAGAATCTGCCTGCAATGCAGGAGACCTGGGTTTGATCCGTGGGTTGGGAAGATCCCCTGGAGGAGGGCATGGCAACCCAACCCAGTATTATTGCCTGGAGAATCCCCATGGACAGAGGAGCCTGGTGGGCTGCAGTCTATTGGGTCACGAAGAGTTGGACATGACTGGGCAACTAAGCCCAGCACAGCACACAGAGAGGTTATCAGCTGAAAGTTTTCTGTTTTGCTAGACTACCCCTGACTTCATTCTTTGGTTAGAAAGATAGGACTTTTGTTGGGGTTTATAGTCTGTTCCCACTGGCCTTTCTTGGTTGCTGGATTTTCAGCTTCATGTCTGGAATGTATGAGACACACACACACACACAAAACACACCCTAGGGAACTTAACCACTGTGTTGTTTCTCAAGTCCCAAGGTCCCCAGCCAGTCTGCCTTGCAGTCTTCTTATGTTTGTTTTATATATAATGCCCAAAGTTTTTAGTTTCTGTTAGTGGGAAGAGTATGGAAAAGTATGACCATGCCATCTTCCCAGAAGAGAATATGCCATGTATTCATTTCTAAAATAGAAGTCCCATGAAAATGTTCAAAGAAACAACTTACTCATCTTTGCTATCTCTTTCTTTTGGCTTTTCTTTAACCCAAAGTATTCCTAAAGTGATCGAGAGGGAGATTCACAAGTCTAAAATCTATTTTTAGTATGTTAATAAATCTCACAAGTAAAAAGGTAAGTTCAGGAAAACTGTGCTAAATAGTTTCCTTTACTGATGAATTTCTGAGGACTTTTAATATTAGTGCATATTCCAACTTTCCCAGGTAATAAATTCCTGAATAGGGGAATAGACTGATAGATTCATTATTTCAAGGACCAGACATGTAGTGATACCTAATAATATGGATAACCAAGTAAATTATAATTTAAAAATTTTGCATTAAGATTTAGAATAATATTTTCATCCCACTCACCAACAGACAAAAGTACATTTTAAAATGCATGAAAGTTTGAAAGCAAAAAAGGCATACATGAAAGTAGAGACTTTCAGTCACTTTGTGGGAAGATTCTCTCCTCAGACTAACATGCACCACTCCTGGTTTTATTCCCTTATACTATCTTTGGAATATCTTGCTAGTTTTCAGAGATTTAGAACATACTTTCTGAGCTCTAGCTCCAAGATTCCTTAATGACCCCTACACATAATTGGGCTTCCCTAGTGGCTCAGTCGGTAAAGAATCTACCTGCAATGCAGGAGACTAGGGTTCGATTTCTGTGTCAGGAAAATCCCCTGGAGAAGGAAATGGGAACCCACTCCAGTATTCCTGCCTGGGAAATTCCATGGACAGAGGAACCTGGCAGGCTAGGTTCATGGGGTTGCAAGAGTTGGACACTACTTAGTGACTAAACCACAACCATCACATATAATTAATGAAATGGTGAAGTTGAAGGAGTAATATTATGACTGAATGGAAATTAAAGGTACATTTCGAGGTCACTCTATGTTGAGTTTTAATTAAAAAAGAAAACAAACAAACATTGGAATACTCTGGTCGCCGCCACCGCTAAGTCACTTCGGTCGTGTCCGACTCTGTGTGACCCCATAGACGGCAGCCCACCAGGCTCCTCTGTCCCTGGGATTCTCCAGGCAAGAATACTGGAGTGGATTGCCATTTCCTTCTCCAGGAATACTCTGGTAAACAATGGTAAACTTGTAGAGGGGCACTGTTTTCAGCCTTCTGATAAACTAATCAGTCTGGGGCTTTGACTGCAGTAAAGAGTTGATTAATAAAGAAGACTGGGACTTCCCTGGTGGTCCATTTTAAGAATCTGAGACTCTGAACTCCCAGTGCAGGGGGCTTGGCTTTGATTTTGGGTCAGGGAACTAGGTTCTGCATGCCACATCTAAGACAGGTGCAGCCAAATAAAGAAATAAACAAGACTGGTCAGAAGTAATCCAGTGTTTTATGAATTGAAAGGTAATTTCTCACACTGACATTTTTGTATAGCTGGGCAAAGAAAATAGTATGTTTTCCTTCCCCTGGTACAAGTTTGAAGGGGGAGGAGAATGTATAAAGTGGAAGAGGAAAAAGAAGACCCCTAAGGAAGGATGTGGTGAGACGGTGTAACCAAGAAATTCCATGTGAAGGAAATGACAAATTCTACATTGTCATTGTCCACAAAAGCATCCATTTGTCTGCGCCAAAGATTACACGTTTGTGCTGGAGCACCATACATGCTCCTTTCTGAGTTCAAAAA
Source organism: Cervus canadensis (assembly GCF_019320065.1). NCBI lineage: Eukaryota > Metazoa > Chordata > Mammalia > Artiodactyla > Cervidae > Cervus > Cervus canadensis. Next base: position 27,721,542 of record NC_057404.1, on the reverse strand, counting down.
CATTTTGAAAGCTAAAGAGGATAGTCAGTTCCTTCCCTTAATTATAGTTTTCATTTGGTTTATGATCCAACTTGGTGGTATGTTTTCCATACCATCTGACTCCTGTTCTGTTCTTGCCTAAAATCATAGGCAGAGGGCCTGGAAAAGAGCCTCTGGGCTTTTAGTGAAGCTTGTGGCCATCATGTGAGAGCATTCAAATTTCCTAAAGCCACCCTCTTTAAATGCATCCTAGTAGTTAGGAAGGAATATTCTAAAACATCTTAATGCAGACCTTGTCTGTTTTTAAAGGATTGTAGAAAATTTAAAACCTGCAGAAAATACAGAGGATAGTAAAGCAAACTTCCATGTACCTCTCAACCAGCTTCAGCAATTAATAACTTTTAGCCGGTCTTATTTCTTCTGCACTTCTATTCCCATTCAGGGTATTTTGAGACATATTCCAGGTATCATGTCATATTATTTATAAATATTTCACTATATTCTTCTACAAGTACTTTCATCAGGAGGCACACATTTCCTGGCTGTCTCCATTTTTGTAAGGTTAACAAGTATTGATGACCATTGTCTAGACCCATTAATTCATTAGTGTTGAAGAATAATGGTATTCTTCTACTGACTTTTAATCTCTGTTTAGTAATAGAATGACTTATGTCCTGTTCTTCCCTCTCCCAGCAAGAATCAGGACCTGTTCATATTTCTTTAGTAACTAAAGAATTCTCAGTTTTTCACAAATGTTAAGGTACAACTTAGAATTAATGTTTAAAGGCTTAAATTTTTAATTATTTTATTGAAGTATAACTGCTTTACAATGTTGTGTTGGTTTCAGATATATGGCAAAGTTTTACATATATATTTTTTCAGATATTTTTTGTTATAGGTTATTATAAAACGTTGAATATAGTTCCCAGTTCTCTACAGTAGGTCCTTGTGATTATCTATTTTATATATAGTAGCTGTTGTTTAGTCACTAAATTGTGTCTGACTCTTTTACAACCACATGAACTGTAGCCCACCAGGCTCCTCTGTCCGTGGGATTTTCCAGGCAAGAATACTGATGTAAGTTGCCATTTCCTTCTCCAGGGTATCTTCCCAAACCAAGGATCAAACCTGTGTCTCCTGCTTGGCAGGTGGATTCTTTACCACTGAGCCACCTGTAGTATGTATATGTTAATCCCAAACTTCTAATTTATCCCACCCCTCCCCTTTCCCCTTTGGTAACCATAAATTTGTTGACTTTTATCAACAAGTTCCTTGACACAACTGCATGGGCTTGGAATTAAGGTCATGTGTTCCTGAAATACAAGAATCAAAGTAATGTATTTCTTCTTAATAATTTGGAACATTAATATCTTTAAGTCATAAGAAAAATTCATGAATTAATTAATTCCACTAGTAAGCACCAAAACAACTTTTAAGTTATTGGTTAGGGAGTTAGTTGGTATTTTTTTTTTTTTTTGTTAGTTGGTATTTTTAAAGTATAATTTGGCAAGATCTCTCAAAATCAAAATGCAGAAAAACCTATGAACTAGAAATTTCACTTCTAAGAAACTTATCCTATAGATAAATTTCTGAGGATATATGAATAAATTATTAAAATACTATTTATAATAAAAAATAAGGGGGAAAACCCTCAATTTCCTTTAGCAGAAGACTGATCAGTTTTACATCCTAGTAGGTGAACCACTGTGACATTTTTAGAAATTATTAAGTAAACCTTTGTATACTGATATCGAGAGTTTACAGCCTGTGAATTTAGTGTTTATGACCCAGCAGGAAGTGGAAGTCTATTTCTATGAACTGTGTACAATCCTACAGTTTTTTAAAAAATGAAAATACTTTTTAAAAGAAAAATAAAATCTAATAAGTAATCTATAGTTTTAGATAAGATGGGAAAAATATTTTGATAGAAGTTCAGTATTTCTGTAAGGACATTTAGTGCACATGCAGAATCTTACAGTTGACAATCATTAAATCATGAGGGTCAGTCTCACTTTTAATCTTGAGCATTATTAACCAATGACAATGAGCAATAATTAGGAACTTTCCCTCTTTGCATTGATGATTCATGTCAGTTGGAAGGAGGTCAGGACACTTGATTAGGGCATAATATTACGTAAGTGATAGAGGGACCAGTGAGTTCTAACTGGAGAAAGAATGATCAGAAATGAGATGAGGAGACTGAGCTTGACTTGGTACGTTGGATAGACAGGACAGGTGTGATTGGCATTTCAGACAAAGATGTAATGATGTGCTTGGACAAAGGTGAGCAGACTTCTTTGGTTGGCACTAAGGGTTCACTTAGAGAGGAAGTGCTGGCAGCTATGGTTAGAAGATGTGTCTGGGCCTTGAAGCCTGGTTTAGAGGTGTGGCCTTTATTCTGCAGTCAGTGAGAAGTCACTGAAAACTTATAGGGTTAATTGGTGGATGAGAGACTCACTGAACTGCATTGAATCAGGGAAGATTGATCACTAATCACATTTTATAAGGCTATAGGCGTGAAATCACCCTTGAGACTAGGTTTGAGAAGAAGAAAAGACTATATTATTTTGTATTCTCAACCAACAGGAGCTTTAACACCTGCCTGCCAAAATAAAACTGACAAGAAGACTAACACCTTTTGCCCTTTGTTTATTGCATTAAGTGGCTATTTTAGTGAAACTCTGTCTCTCAGCACCTCTAGTCATTGTAAATTTTTCCACTGGAGCAAGGAGAGATATCAGCTGACTACTTTACTCATTGGAGTGACAGTGTTAGCTTTCCACCTTCCTAATGAAATTCTCCAGTTGGCTGTGAAAATAGCAGGAAGCTAGCTATATTTAGCAAAGGAAAGCAACAAGTCTAAGCAGTGTGCAGAGAAGGGGAAAAATAGAAGCACTAAGTCTTATGATTAGTGCAACCAACAGCACTGCTTACAATTTTCCATATTTTGTAACTGGCAAAAGCAGAATGCTTTGTTTTGCTGTTTAAACCAAAGTCAAGCCTACACGTATCCTCACTATTATGTCTAAATAACATATTTTATTTATTCAAGGGGAAGGGTATTTTTAGACTTCTAAAGAATAACAGAATAATATGCTTTTGAAATAAATCAGCCAGTAAGTATGATCATGCTCATATTCAGTAACTTCTATTTGATTAAAAATGTTTCAAATGGAGGAACTGGTATAATAGGTATTTTCAATCAATTTCCGGTAAGACTTCTACTCTCCCATAGTCCTGTAATACATTTTCTCCATTTCTGTGAGTTCTAGCAACTTCGCTTGGATTGAAAGTTTTAGATTGTGTTCATAAGACTTAGTGAGACATGGAATATAAAATTTTTCATGCTTAGAAAAAAAAAAATTTTTTCATGCTTAGAATTTCAAATCTTTAGCATCTCTATTATAACTTTTCATCCCCACTCTAACATTTCCTGAGAAGCATGCATTCTTTGTTTAAACCTGTAGAGAGAGGCATGGAGGAATTTACTAATTTACAAGATCAATTCTATTTTAATTGAAAACTTCTTTTTATTAGGCTGAAATCTTTCTTCCAATTTCCACTTTAAGTGCTCTTCTCTACATAAAAATAGACAATATCTATTCTTAATACGTGTTAGCTTTTCAAGTTTTTCAAATAGGTATAATCTGGCCAGAGTATCTGTTTGTGAGCTAAAGTAATTCCTAGCTTTTTGACACATGTCCCACCTTTGATTCACATTGAGTTTATGGTCAACTTGCTTTCCTGCATTTTAAATTAAAGAACAAAATTGTTGTATACCTGTGTGGTCAGTTAGAGGAACACATTCCTGACATTTTTCTAGGGCATTTGCTTTCTGAAACAAGACCCATAGCCCACAGCACCTGGTCATTTCTTACAATGTAGACTCGTATTAGGCAAACACAGAAAGTGTTTGCTTAAACCTTCAAACAGATAATGTTTCTTCTTCATCTGTGATTTTACTCTGCATTTCCAAAGTAAATAACTAAATTAAAAAAGAAAATGGAAAGACTCTATGTTTACTCCAAGGCCAACAAATTTTCATTTGATTAGTTTGTCTAGCTATTAATATTTTTTAAAGTATGGTTCAAGGTAATTTTTAGATACATACTTATTATATTTAACTGCAAATTATCCTCCCAACTACTGAGTTTGTTATTGTTCCAACTCATTTCGTCTTTGGTGGGCCTCTGTGGTTGTCAACTTCAGAAAGTTCCTGAAGCCTTGATCAAAGAAAAATAAATTGAAAAACCAATAAAATAATGCTTAATCACTAGTCCCATTGTCCTCATTATTCTTGCTAAGCCTCCAGATGCCACCAGGGGACAATTATTAATAGAAAATCGTCTTCCTAGATAGTATAAAACCCAAATCTTTCTTTAAGACATTTCTACTCTTAAAAAGTGTAGTCCAAGGTGAGAGCAAAAATCTGGCAAAAACGATTGGAATACATCTTGAACTTTTTCTTAGAATAGATTTAAATTATATTTGTGTACCATTGGTAATGCTAGTGTTCATTTTAATATGTAAACCTCTCACTTCCTTTGTAACATTTTTCAGTGTTTACATAATTATAACTGGGTGTTCTGAGCTATCCCTCAGGAAAGACTTGTGTCATATTTTAACATGTGTCCAACCCCAAATCCTAAGTACACAACTACTATATTTAAAAAGGGAGGGAATTGTGTGGATCCTCTACGGGTGCCAGAGTGGCACCCACAGACTATGGAGTGTATCATTCTTTTCCAATTTGTAAACAACACAAGTCATCAGAATTTTAGAAGCATTCTGTTGCCCTGTTATGTCCTGGGTCCAGCCAAGGGTTGAGTTCAGAACTCAACATACTCAGTAATGCTTTAACTAGCTCCTCCTGGCAGGGGCTTCTCCTGGCATAGACAGAGTATACCAGTCCTTTCCCACAAGGGTGGTTGTGGAGGTTAGTCGGTGTCAAGTCTTCAATTTCACTCTAGAAAGTAGCCCCTCATCATCTGCACCTTCTGCAATCTTTGCCCCTCTTGAAAAAATGGCCATGCCTTGTTCAATTAGCATCCATGCCTCTCTGCCAGCTCTCATGTTATCTCAACATATCATTTAATTCATTTTGCTAAGGAAGACTTTATATGTATTTGTCTCTGTTGCCCAAGTAGATGCTAACTTCTTGAGCATCTTAATTCTTTGGATTCCCCACAATATTTAGTTTAGGTGTTCAAAGAATAATTATTCATTTTACTCTTCCTGGCGTAATTTGGACCAGCTTTATTTTATTATCAGTTTTAATACTATTGTTATATATGTGAAGTGCTTTCATAAAAACATACATTTTTGGTATAATACCAAAATGTCATAGTCTTCCTTTAGGGAGGAGCCTTGTTAGACTTCTGAGTATAGCAATATAGAATTTTGTGATCTTAAAAAGCTGTTTTTCACTGTTTTTCTACATTGGTTTAGAATACCGCTTCCTGATTTATGAGGGCAAAACAAGTAAAGAGTGCTTGTTTTCATAAGACATTTTCGCTCTAAGTGGTACTTCTCAAAAACACCATGATTCTGTGATTTGGGGTTCTCATATTTATTTTAAGTTACTGTTTAGGAAAAGTTCCATATTATAGTAATGAAAACTAAGTGTTTTAAGATAAATGTTGGCCATTGCTGGAGGAATTAATACAAAGCTGCAAGCAATTTTCTCCTTTCCCTGTTCCCCAGTCTATTTTATGCTATTCTTTCCCTTTACATTTTATAAAAAGTCATTTGCAAAAGAAGTAGCTGGACGTGAACTTTATAGAACTTGAACCTCAGCTCTGGGCTCAGTGCTACATGTGGTAGAGGAAAAACTTCATGAGCAGCCCCAGAATAGAGAGTTAGAACACAGCCAAGAAGACAAGATTTACAGGCACATAAAATTATTGAATGAAATAAGGGCATAAAATTATAGGACATTATTAAGTGCAGAGTGACTAAAATACAAATATTATATTTTACTCTCACATGCTTCTTTTTCCAAGTTTCTCAAAGGAATTCAAGTATAAATTGTAAGAGCTAACAACAGCTAACACTCTGTGCCATATGCTGAACAAAAGGCTGTGGATGTATTATTTATTTATTCCCCTAAAACAATCTTTTGAGGTGAGTACTGTTATTATTTCTGTTATTAGAGGCAAGTGCACCAAGCCTGCAGGGGCTAAATTGCTTATTCAGCAGCACATGGCTCTTAGAGCAAATTGCCCGAGTTTGGCCCCATCTCTGACTCTGATTCAAACCTCACAGCTGCTCTCAACCTCTGTTCTTTGTTCTTCATACTGCAGATCCCAGTTCACTATTGTGTCATGAGACTAAACTAACAGGTGACAACTATAATTTTAAGAAATAAGATAAAAATGAGCAGAATACATCCCACATTAATATTGTTTTGTGAGACTTCTTTATGTGTGTGTAAGAGGACTTAGTTTTGGTCATAATGTGAAATATGCTTTCTGTGTGTTGGAGCCAAAGAAGTTTGAAAAGTACAGCCTCTCAGGGAAATCTTAATCAGAATTAAGAAATTTATTACTCGAAACAGAGATTCATTTATTTATTTTTAGTTGATGGATGAAGAGGCTGAGGACCAGAAGTAAGCCAGGACTACCTTTTTTTTTTTTTTTGGTTGTTCTGAGCAGTGATGGGATTTTAGCTCCCTGACTAGGGATCTAACCTACATCCCTTGCAGTAGAAGTTTGGAATCCTAACCACTGGACTTGGATTTCCCCCAGGACTACTGCTTGAAATGAGAAATATAAGGAACTTGGAATTAATTTTGGCTTCAGTTTTGAAGCTAAACTCAGCCCATTCAGCAAAACTCAAAGTACCATACTGAAAGCCATGGTGAATATAAAGATATTAAAAAGTGCTCTCTCCCCCACTCCACCACCGGCTTCCAGTCTAGAGAAACAGGTAATGTTAGTGGGGAGAAAGATGATGGGTAAGAGGGGCCTCTGCAATACTATGAAGAGGCAGAGCACATGTCACCTGAGTGACTTACTCTTTTGTGATTTAGGGCTTATTTAGAGAATGTTTTTTAAAATTTCATGGGAGAGGGGCTTCACTGATGGCTCAGTGGTAGAGAACCCACCTGCCAATACAGAGGGCACAGGTTCGATTCCTGATCCAGGAAGATCCCACATGCTGCAGAGCAACTAAGCCTGTGTTCCACAGCTATTGAGCCTGTGCTCTAGAGCCTGGGAGCTACAGCTACTCATCCCAGGTACCGCAGCTACTGAAGCCCATGCCCCCCAGAGGCTGTGCTCTGCAACAAGAAAAGCAATGGCAATGAGAAGCCCGAGCAACCACAATTAGAGAGTAACCCCCACCCCCAGCTCACTGCAACTAGAGAAAAGCCTTCACAGCCACAACGACCCAGCACAGTCAATCATAAATAAAATAAATACAAGGATAAAAATTTTTTAAAATTTCATGAGAAGGAGTTGAGGAAAATATGTCTAAAATTTCTTCTTGGGGGATGCAGTAATAAAGAGAAAACTGCAAAACGGATGTAGACTAGAGTAATTCAGAATGCAAAAGCCTGGGAAGAAGTTATGGGTGGGGAGAGGTTGTGAATTAAAAGATAAGATTTAGTATGTACAGAGAAAATGAAAAGAGACAAAAAGAAAAAAGCTAATAAATAAATTGGCTTCAAGGAAAACATTACAAGGGCAAGAAAGACCTTGGGGATCTGTGGGGAGAAAGGAAATGAATGCAAGAGAAATGCGGAAAGAAGATTAAAAAGTATTAAGGTGGATTGTGAATAAAATCCCTTTGATGCTGGTCTAAAGAAGTAAGGATTTACACTTACTTTGAACTTCAGTGGTGGCATCAAAAAGTCAATCTTATATCAGTGCAACAAAATGCCACTACCATAGGTTCTCTTGTACACTCCAATAATACAACTCCCTAAGCCCATGTTATTTAGAAGCCACAACAATTGATTTTCTTTGAAAGCAGGACTTGAAGAGACTGGGTCTCATGAACCCTGAACTTTATTTGGCTTATGGAGTTTATGTAATTATCCCAGAGTCATTTAGGCTGAATGGTCTATTGGGTGTGTGTTTCATTTCTTTAAAGCTGCCTCAAAGACATTCAAGTATATTTTGTTCAACTTTGAATAGCTATCTGTATGAATGCCACCAGTCCAGAGAAATCCAAAGATATAGTGTCAGGAAGGAGTCATGTCTTCTGATGATGTAGAGAAATGACCCTACAGAGATCTTACTACAAAAATCAACATGATTCTTGGGAAACGGGTCGAAGTCCACTTTGTTCTATTTACTAGCTTAAAATGATAGGATCCTTCTTCAGGTGAATGGTCCATTTCCCACTGTGAGTGATGTACTCAGAATCATCAATTGTATTGTAAGTAAACTCTTTTTGTTATCAGGAAAGATTTACTTCACTGCACTAAAGTATGAGGATGTTTGTTAAATGGATTTTAATACAAGTACCAAATTAGACTTCTCAGAAATAATGCCAGACCTCAAAGGTCAAAAAGGCATAGGACTTTTTGCCTTATATTAGGAGCACAGATGTTCTAGTCCATTTACTAAGGAATGTCTTACCAGTGATAAGTCCCCGAGCCACCTGAATCAATTATATTGATATATTATAAATTAAAGGAGCAAAGGACATCTAGAATTAAATACAACTGAGTGTTCTTACTACCTTTAAAAATGTAAGAATTTCTAACATGAGATCTAGCCTTTTAACAAATTAAATGTATGATACAATGTTGATAACTAGAAGAGCAATGTTTTATACCCATCTTTCATCTTATATAACTGAAACATTGCACCCATCAAAAATCCACTCTCCATTTACCCTCTTCCCCCCAACCCCCAGCAACCACCAGTCTACTCTGCTTCTGTGGATTTGAGGCTATTCTGTCTACCTCATGTACGTGGACTCCTTAATAGCTTTAGGTTGGCATATGTGTTGGTAGAGGAATAAGAGATAGAAGAGAGGAAAGGAGCAATATAATGGTCAAGGGCAAGCAGGGACTTCCCAGACATAGTTTGGAAACTTCCCAAGTTGTATAGTTAAAAATAAATAATGGTTTTTGTAAATTTCTTTTTCCCAGTTGTGCATTGTCTGATGTGATCATGACCTTGTCAGCAAGTTCTATTTTCACTGTGACTGGAAAACCTTTTACCTCATGCTCACTTTGGGGAAATTTTAGTCCTTACTGTTAAAACTTCTTCCTTCTCTTTGCCTGTTCTCTGTCTGAGAAGAGTCATGGAAAATTCAACTCATTTCTCTAAGAGGTTTCCTCCTCAGGATCATTCTAAGATTTCATTTTATTATATAGATTATATTTTAATAATTACTATTTCCCTTAAAACAAATATTGTTCATTATTGCTTAAACCTAAGTTGTGAGGTAGTATAGTTATGTGAGGTAGTATAGTTGTGATACCAACCTTGATTCAGATGGTATCAATATGATTGAAGTGATAGAAGAATTATATGGAAGTGGAAAAAATACCTGATATTTTAAAAATGGATTTTATGATATCCCCAGTTTTTCCTATACTATTAGGTGGTTAATATTAATAGCAATTAAAGTTTGCTTTGTTTAGAAACTTTTTCAAGAATTTCAGAAAGTATTTCGAAATGATTTATGGAAATCTGTGCTGTACCACAAATGGGTCCAGAAATGAATGGGTTTGAAATATGGTAACCTCATGCTGATACTCTCAACATGTACATATACCAGATTTGAGTAACAGTGTGAATTACCTTACACTAATTAGGAAAGTGCATCAAAATCAAGATTTACATCTAAAATTGGCTTCATTTAGGGGGAAGATGGGGACATTTGTATATAACTTTTGCACATTATGATATATAGTTAAGCTCTATTCAATATGTAATTAATTCCATGCTTAGTTGTTCAGTCGCTTAATTGTGTCTAACCCTTTGTGACCCCGTGAATGGCAGCACGCTGAGCTTCCCTGTCCTTTATCTCCAGGCTATGTGCTTAGTCGATCAGTTGTGTCTGACTCTTTGGAACCGCATGAAGTGTAGCCCTCCAGGCTCCTCTGTTCATGGGGATTCTCCAGGCAAGAATACTGGAGTGGGTTGCCATGCCCTCCTCCAGGGGAATCTTCCCCACCCAGGGATCACACCCAGGTCTCCCTCTTTGCTGGCAGATTTTTACCATCTGAGCGACCAGGCAAGCCCAAGCATACTGGAGTGGGTAGCCTATCCCTTCTCCAGAGGATCTTCCCCACCCAGGAATTGAACCAGGGTCTCCTGCATTGCAGGCAGATTCTTTACCAGCGGAGCCCCTATCTCCAGGAGTTTGCTCAAATTCATGTCCATTGAGTCGGTGATGTCATCGACATCACCGTTATCTCATCCTCTGTTGCCCCCTTCTGCTTCTGCCCTCAGTCTTCCCCAGCATCAGGGTCTTTTCCAATGAGTCAGCTCTTCACATCAGGTGGCCAAATTATATAATAAAGAATATAGGGCATATAATTAACTAAGTGGTTTTCTCCCAGGGAGAAAATTATCATTGAAAAGATAAGAAAGCACTCACATGAAATGCTTCAGGGAATTAAAGGAACTTAGTTTCAGAGCTAGTATACTCCTTCAATTCACCCATGTGTATTTTGGCAAAAACATAAAACATGATGAAAAAATAAATTAACCTGAAGTTGTTTAATAGGCAGCTTTTTTTGTGACTGTCTACTGAATTAGACATGGCAGCCACAGGAAGCATAGGAAATGAGGTGGGATGGGATGGTGTGTTGGGAGAGAGTGGGTTGGGATGATGTTAGTTCTGTCTTACTGTGTTTCCATGAAGTTTTGTATAAAGTGGGCTTTAGGATGTTTACTGAAACCCACCTACATGGGAAATGTTGTTTGGTTTAAACTTGAGGTAAAATAATCTGCCATGTCCTAGAATGACTGGCTGACCTCAGTAAGCTAGCCAGAAAGACACTATCTCCAGGAGCCTTCCTGCCTCTCACCCCACTTAAAATGTCTTACTTTTATGCCCAGCTAATACACCTCTTCTTAGCATCCTTGATCACGTCTTACTCTGTCTACAGCCATACCACCATGAATGCACCCGATCTCATCTAAATCTTCTTCTGTTTTATCTATAAGGAAACAGCTATTTAAAATATAAGAAGTTTTTCACCAATACAGTATATTAATGCATATATATGGAATTTAGAAAGATGGTAACAATGACCCTATATACAAGACAGCAAAAGAGACACAGATGTAAAGAACAAATTTTTGGACTCTGTGGGAGAAGGCGAGGGTGGGATGATTTGAGAGAATAGCATTGAAACATGTATATTAACATATGTGAAATAGATCGCCAGTCCAGGTTCGATGCATGAGACAGGGTGCTCAGGGCTGGTGCACTGGGATGACCCTGAGGGATGGGATGGGGAGGGAGGAGGGAGGGGGGTTCAGGATGGGGAACACAGGTACACCCATGGCTGATTCATGTCAATGTGTGGCAAAAACCACTACAACATTGTAAAGTAATTAGCCTCCAATTAAAATTAATTAATTAATTAAAAAAACAAAACATAAGAAGTTTTTATAGGAAAAAAAAAAGAAGAAATAAAGACAAAGTCTCTAGCTTTTATATGCATCAGTAGAACCTAGTAGTATCTGAATGGCAATGATCTCTTGCAGGGCTTGCTCCACGGGCAGATGGGTGGGCTGTGCTGTTCACATAGACCCATACTTAAAAGGGACACACACTTGATTTTAATGCACTGGTGTTGCCTTCTTGAAATTCTTAATAATTATCTTTGAACTTGTGTTTTTAAAGTCAAGTCTGATGGGAAAATGCAGCATGCTCTTGAGCAGATGATGTGTACAGGAGAAAAGAAGGTGTTTTCTAGTTTAGTACCTTTTTTTTTCCATTTATTTTTATTAGTTGGAGGCTAATTACTTTACAATATTGTAGCGGTTTTTGCCATACATTGACATGAATCAGCCATGGATTTACATGTGTTCCCCATCCCGATCCCCCCTCCCGCCTCCCTCTCCATCCCATTCCTCTGGTTAGTACCTTTAATAGCAATTTCCCCTGCTTTCTGAATGAGAAGCCTTGCATTTTCATTTATACTGGGCCTCACAAATTATATAGCTGGGTCTTGTCTCTGTAGATCTTTGCAGTTTTTATTCTACTGATTGTACCACATCTTTTGAGAGTTTTCTCCTGTAAGTGGTCATGTTCACCTATTAAACTTGTATCAAAATGTTTTGTTGCAAACATTCTTCAGACTACTCTGTAGGAGTGAGTTTATGATCGTCATTGTCTTAGTCTGTTTGAGCCACTATAAAAAAGTATCATAGACTGGGTAGCTTAAACAACAAACATTTATTTCTCACACTTCTAGAGGCTAGGAGGTCCAAGATCAAGGCACCTGCAGATTCAGTGCCTAGTAACAGCCCACTTCTGATTCACAGGCAGCCGTCTTGCTGTAACTTCACACGGCAAAAGAGGCAAGGGAGCTCTCTGGGGTCTCATTTATAAGGGCACTAAGTTCCATTCTTGAGGGTACTTAATTGCCTTCTGAAGGTCCCACCTCCTAATGCCATGACACTGGGGATTAGGTTTCAACATATATGATAGGCTCACTGGTCTCTTAGACTCTTTCCACTTTTTTTCTCTTTCTCTCTGTATTCACTGATTGTTTCCTCTGTCCCTTCTATTCTTCTATTGAGCTCATCCACTGAGTTTTTTTGCTTCAATTATTATACTGTTTAGTTCTAAAAGTTCTATTTGGGTTCTTTATATCTTCTATTTCTTTTCTGAGACTTTCTGTTTTTCATTTGTGCAAAGTGTTGATTAAATTGGTCATTGAAGCATTTTATGATGGTGGCTTTAAAGTTATTTGTTAGGTTATTCTAACACGTCTGTCATCTCATTGTTGCCATCTATTGTTTCATGGCATGTATTTTTTCATTCGGTTCAGGATCTTTTGGTTGAGTCCTAGATATTTTTATAATAAATTATCAAACCCTAGATCTCATTAATTTCTGTTTTAGCTGACCTTCTATGGCTCCACACCAACCAGTGAGTGGTATGCCCTACCTCATCAGGGTCAGGTAGAGATGGAAGCCCAGTTTTCTCACATGGGCTCTGTTAACATTAAATGTTGTGTGTCTGTGGTTCAGCATTACTCCAGGCAGGAGTGAAATTTCTGGCTCCCCAAGTGGTCTCCACTGGCACCCTGGGTGGGTAGCATGATCACTATTGGGTGGTAGTGAATGTCTTAACCCTTTAGTAAATCTCCCCTATATTACCTCAGCAGGAAGGTGCTGGGTAGGAGTGGACCCAGGCTTCCCACTTGGTCTCCATTGACACCACAGGACCAGCTCCCCACAGGCTGGCTGAAATGAAAGTTTCAGCTCCCTTTCTAGATTTCTCTGACTCCATCCTGTGGTGGGGTTAGGGACTGGGGCACCTCGGTATAGCCTCTTGAGCGTAGAAATCTGGGCTCCCTTGGCTTGTATGTGTGACACGTGGGGCAGAAGTATAGCCGTTAAGGGTTCCCTGGTGACTCTGGTAAAGAATCCTGCCAATGCAGGACACACGGGTTTGATCCCTGATCTGGGAAGATCCCACATGCCATGGGGCAACTAAGCCCATGCATTACAACTACCGAGCCTGTGCTCTAGAGCCTGGGAGCCACAGCTGCTGAAGCCTGAGAGCCCTGAAGTCTGTACTTCACAAGAGAGACAGTCTTGTTACTCAGTTGTGCCTGACTCTTTGCGATCCCATGGACTGTAGCCCACCAGGCTACTCTGTCTATGGGATTTCCCAGGCAAGAATACCAGAGTGAGTAGCCATTTCCTTCTCCAGAGGACCTTCCCAACCCAGGGACCGAACACAGGTCTCCTGCTTTGCAAGCAGATTCTTTACTATGTGAGCAACCAGGAAAGCCACCACCAACTGCAATGCGGAGTAGCCCATGTTCCTGACAACTAGAGAAAACCCACACAGCAACGAAGACCCAGAACAACCAAAACTAGTAAATAAATAAATAAGAAGTATAGCCATTATTGTCTAAAATTTTCAGTCTTGCCAGGTGACCCCATTCCTGTTCCTTTGACCAGAGAGTGTAGGCTTCAGTTGGGGCTTTTTTGTCTACTCTGGTTGGCATTGCTAGGTTGTCAATATCTTCAGCTCCAAGTCAGAGATATAGGAAGCAAAAAGAAAACCCAGGGAATTTAATAATTTGTCATTCCTTGGGTCCCATGGTTTCTGACTAGTCTGCCTAATTCTCTCCACCTTTCAGCTTTTTCACTGGTTTGTTTTATATGTATGTCCATTATATTTGTAACATATGTCCATATATATTAGTTGTGCTTAGCAAGAGGAATAGGGGAAAGTACCTCTAATCTATCTTCACTGAAGTAGAAGTCATCTATTATTGTTATTTTTAAAATAATTTTAAAAGAGCAACTTTAGGTTCACAACAAAATTGAGAGGAAATTACTGAGATTTCCCTTATACTCCCTCCACCTACATGCATAATTATCAGCATCACTCACCAGATGATACATTTGTTACCAAGGATCAACATACATTGACATATCATTCAAAGTGTATATATTACCTTAGGTTTCAATCTTGGTGTTGTATATTCTATGGGTTTGGACAACTGTCTAATGATATGTTTTCATAATTATAACATTATACAAAATACTTACACCACCCTAAAAATCCTCTTTGCTCTGCCTATTCATTCCCTCCTCCCCAACTGATCTTGTTGTTCCCCAACTGATCTTGTTGTTGCCATAGTTTTGCCTTTTCTAGAATGTCATATGGTTGGGATCATACATAGATAGCTTTTTCAGATTGGCTTCTTTCACTTAGTAATATGAACTTAAGTTTCCTTCACATATTTTTATGGCTTGAGAGCTCATTTCCTTTTAGTGCTAAATAACATTGCACTGTCTGGATATATTGCCTTTTATATATCCTTTCAAGCTGAAGGACATCTTGGTTGCTTCCCACTTTGGGAAATTATGAATAAAACTACTATAAACATCCATGTGCAGGTTTTTGTGTGAACATATTTTCAGCTCCTTTGGGTAAATTTCAAGGAAAGTGACTGCTGGGTCATATAAGAATATGTTTGGTTGTAAGACTCTGCTAAGCTGTCTTCCAAAGTGGCTGTACCATATTGCCTTCCCATCAGCAAGTCCCTGTTGCTACACATCCTGGCTGGCATGGTATTGTCAGTGTTTTGGATTGTGGCCACTCTAATAGAAGAAGGTACTGGTAATTTATGTTGCTTTATTTTGCATTTCCTGATGACATGTGATGTGGAACACCTTTTCATATGTTTATTTATCATTTGGATATCTTCTGTGTTGGGGCATCTGTTAAGGTCTTTGACCAATTTTTTTATTAGGTTCTTGTTTTCTCATGTTGAATTTTAAGAGTTCTTTGTATATTTTGGATAATTGTCCTTTATCAGGCATATCTTTTGCAAATATTTTCTCCCAGTCTGTAGCTTGTTTTTCAAGTCTCTTGACATTATCTTTCACATACCATAAGTTTTCAGTTTTAATGAAGTCCAGTTTATGAATTATTTCTTTCATGGTCTATGTTCGATGTTGTATCTAAATAGCCATTGCTATCCCCAAGGTCCTCTTAGTTTTCTCCTATTGATCTTCTAGCAATTATATAGTTTTGCATTTTACACTCAGGTTTATGATCCAGTTTGAGTTAATTTTTGTGAATGGTGTAAAGTCTGTATCTAGATTCAGTTTTTTGCATGTGGATGTTTCATTGTCCGTCATCACTTGTTCAAGAGACTATCTTTGCTATATTGCTACATATTATTTTGTTTTTGTTCCTTTGTCAAAGATCAGTTGACTGTGTTTATGTGGGTCTATTTCTGGGCTCTCTATTCTGTTCCACTGATCTATTTGTCTAGTTTTTCACCAGGACAATACTGTCTTGGCTACTATAGCTTTTTAGTAAGTCTTGAAGTCAGGTGGATGGGCTTTCTTCATGGCTCAGTGGAAAGAATCCATCTGCCAGTACAGGAGATACAGGACACTCAGGCTCAATTCCTGGGCCAGGAAGATTCCCCTAGAGTAGGATATGACAACCCACTCCAGTATTCTTGCCTGGAAAATCCCATGGACAGGGGAGACTGTGGGGCCACAGTCCATGGCATTGCAAAAGAGTCAGACATGATTTGGAGACTAAACAACAACAATATAAGTGGTACTATATTTTTAACTTCAAATTCTACTTGTTCATTTCTGATATACAGTAAAGCAGTTGATTTTTGTATATTAACTTGTTTCCTGAAACCTCTCTATCATTACTTATTAGTTCCAGGAGTTTACTATTGTTGATTCTTTCAGGTTTTCTGTATAGACAATCATGTCACCTATGAACAAAAACAATTTTATGCCTTCCTTCTCAATATGGATACCTTTCCCCCCAACTTTTGTTGCCTTAGCAAGAACTTCCTATATGATGTTGAAAAGGAGTGGTGAAATAGGGTATTATTTCTTTTAAATGTACACTATCACATTTTTTGTATAGTTTTTGTCATTGTTCTGATTTTAGTAGTATTACTGGTGGAAGTAGTGACAGATTTCCTCTTCTTGGGCTCTAAAATCACTGTGGATGGTGACTGCAGCTATGAAATCAGATGATTATGTCTTGTTAGGGAAGTTATGACAAACCTAGACAGTGTGTTGAAAAGCAGAGGCATTTTCTGCTGACAAAGGTCTCCATAGTCAAGGTTATCATGTTCCCGGTGATCACAAATGGTTGTGAGAGTTGAACCATAAAGAAGGCAGGGCGCCAAAGAATTGATGACTTCGAACTGTGTTGCTGGAGAAGACGCCTTGAGAGTCCCTTAGACAGCAAGGAGATCAAACCAGTCAATCTTAAGGGAAATCAACCCTGAATATTCATTGGAAGGACTGATGTTGAATCTGAAGCTCTAGTATTTTGGTCACCTGATACGAACAACTGACTCATTGGGAAAGTCCTGGATAATGGGAAAGATTAAGGGCAGAAGGAGAAGAGGGCATCAGAGGATGAGATGGCTGGATGGATGACTGATGCCATAGACATGAACTGGGGCAAACTTCTGGAGGTGGTGAGAGACAGAGAGGTCTCGGGTGCTACAGTTCATGGGGTCGCAAAGAGTTGGACGTGACTGGGCGACTGAACATTAACACATCAACAACAACAACAACAACAACTGGTTTTATAGGTTACGATATACTGAAGAGCATAGGGGAACCAACATCATTATGCACTGGGGCACTGTCCTACCCTCTACCCTGTTCAAAATTCTTGCAAATAGCTGAGATGAATTCCTAGAGGTAACGATATATTTGCATCTCAAAAAACTGGTAGGACCCATGAGCCATCTGGGAAGTCTGGATAGTTAATATATAAGATCATAAAATCAAGACCCCTGAAATATTGATAAATCAGTACAGCTCCTCTGCCCATGGAATTCTCGGGGCAAGAATACTGGAGTGGGTAGCCATTCCCTTCTCCAGGAGATCTTCCCAACCCAGGTCTCCCATATTACAGGTGGATTCTTACCAATCTGAGCCACCAGGGGAGCCTAAGAAAACTGGAGCGGGTAGCCCATCCTTTCTCCAGGAGATCTTCCTGACCCAGGAATTGAACTGGGGTCGCCTACATTGCAGGCGAATTCTTTACCTGTTGAGTTACCTATGAAATGTTACATTAGGCATTTTGTTTCTGAAAATAAATTGTATAATATGGTATACAATTGTATACAATAAATTGTATAATATGGTATACAGAGCTTGTCTGGTATTGGTTCTAATGGAGCAAGCAACAAGTAAACAAAAAACAAAAAGAGGGTGGTACTTATACAATTAGGAATTAAAGAAGAAGCAAAGGAAACTGATATTAATTCAGCCTGTTTGTTGGGTCAAGCACTGGAACAGGCATTTTTGTAGGTGTTAAGGAATCTAACACAATCCTAGACTTATATTAACAGGAGTGAGTGGCCAGAGTAAGGAAGGTCATGATCACACTGTATGCTGAGATGTGTAGGTGACTTGTGGACACAGTGGGAAGTGAGGAGCATGGTGACAGGTCATATGAAAGGTTATGGAAAAAAGTTTAATTTGAAAGGTGTCAGGTGGAAAGAAATGATTATTCTGCCTAGAACCAGAAGTGCAAGGTAGTATGTTCCCTGTTTATGTAAGTATTTAAGCAATGGCAAAATAACCAACTATTAGGGATGAAAGAAAGTGATCTTTAGCTTTAGGTGAGCATTGGACTAGATGACCTCTGAGATCCCTTTCAAGTATCTAAGTTCCTCTATAGGCCAAGTTAGAGGAAGAATGGCAGACTGTTCATGTCAGGGTGCTGGGGGTGAGTTCAGTTCAGTTCAGTTAAGTCACTCAGTCATGTCTGACTCTGCAACCCCACGACTGCAACACGCCAGGCTTTCCTGTCCATCAGCAACTCCCGGAGCTTGCTCAAACTCATGTCCATTGAGTCGGTGATGCCATCCACCATCTCATCCTCTGTTGCCCTCTTCTCTTCCTGCCCTCAATTTTTCCCAGCATCAGGGTCTTTTCCAATGAGTCAGTTCTTTGCATCAAGTGGCCAAAGTATTGGAGTTTCAGCTTCAACATCAGTCCTTCCAATGAATATTCAGGACTGATTTCCTTTAAGAAGGACTAGTTGGATCTCCTTACTGTCCAATGGCCTCTGAAGAGTCTTCTCCAACAAAAACATCAATTCTTTAGTGCTCAGCTTTCTTTATAGTCCAACTCTCACATCTATACATGACTACTGGAAAAGCCATAACTTTGACTAGATGGACCTTTGTTGCCAAAATAATGTCTCTGCTTTTTAATATGCTGTCTAGGTTGGTCATAGCTTTTCTTCCAAGGATCAAGCGTCTTTTAATTTCATGGCTGCAGTCACCATCTGCAGTGATTTTGGAGCCCAAAAATATAAAATCTCTCACTGTTTCCATTGTTTCCCCATCAATTTGCCACGAAGTGATGGGACCAGATGCCATGATCTTAGTTTTCTGAATGTTGAGTTTTAAGCCAACTTTTTCACTCTCCTCTTTCACTTTCATCAAGAGGCTCTTTAGTTCTTCTTCACTTTCTGCCATAAGGGTGGTGTCATCTGCATATCTGAGGTTATTGGTATTTCTCCCGGCAATCTTGATTCCAACTTGTGCTTCATCCAACCCAGCATTTCTCATGATGTGCTCTGTATATAAGTTAAATAAGCAGGGCAACAATATACAGCTTTGACATATTCCTTTCCCGATTTGGAACCAGTCTGTTGTTCCATGTCCAGTTCTAACTGTTGCCTCTTGACCTGCATGCAGATGTCTCAGGAGGCAGGTGAGGTGGTCTGGTATTCTCATCTCTTGAAGAATTTTCCACACTTTGCTGTGATTCACACAGTCGAAGGCTTTGGCAGAGTTAATAAAGCAGAAGTAGATGTTTTTCTGGGACTCTCTTGCTTTTTCGATGATCCAACAGATGTTGGCAATTTGATCTCTGGTTCCTAAGCTTTTCTAAATCCAGCGTGAACATCTGGAAGTTCATGGTTCACAGACTGTTGAAGCCTGGCTTGGAGAATTTTGAGTATTACTTTGCTAGCGTGTGAGATGAGTGCAATTGCTCAGTAGCTTGAACATTCTTTGGCATTGCCTTTCTTAGGGATTGGAATGAAAACTGACCTTTTCCAGTCCTGTGGCCACTGCTGAGTTTTCCAAATTTGCTGACATATTGAGTGCAGCACTTTCACAGCATCATCTTTCAGGATTTGAAATAGCTCAACTGGAATTCCATCACCTCCACTTGCTTTATTTATAATGATGCTTCCTAAGGCCCACTTGACTTTGCATTCTAGTATGTTTTGACATTCCAGACATTCCTGGAATGTCTGGCTCTAGGTGAGTGACCACGCCATCATGATTATCTGGATCATGAAGATCTTTTTTGTATAGTTCTTCTGTGTATTCTTGCCACCCCTTCTTAATATCTTCTGCTTCTGTTAGGTGCATACCATTTCTGTCCTTTATTGAGCCCATCCTTGCATGAAATGTTTCCTTGGTATCTCTAATTTTCTTGAAAAGATCTCTAGTCTTTCCCATCTCTAATTTTCCTCTATTTCTTTGCATTGATCCCTGAGGAAGGCTTTCTTATCTCTCCTTGCTATTCTTTGGAACTCTGCATTCAAATGGGTATAACTTTACTTTTTTCCTTTGCCCTTTGCTTCTCCTTTTCTCAGCTATTTGTAAGTCATCCTCAGACTACCATCTTGCCTTTTTGCATTTCTTTTTCTTGGGGGTGGTCTTGTTCCCTGCCTTCTGTATAATGTCTTAACCTCTATCCATAGTTCTTCAGGCACTCTGTGTATCAGATCTAATCCCTTGAATCTGTTTGTCACTTCCACTGTATAATTGTAAGGGATTTGATTTAGGTCGTTCCTGAATGGTTTAGTGGTTTTCCCTACTTTCTTCAATTTAAGTCTGAATTTGGCAAGAAGGAATTCATGATCTGAGCCACAATCAGTTCCTCGTCTTGGTTTTGTTGACTGTATAGAGCTTCTCCATCTATGGCTGCAAAGGATATAATCAATATGATTTCAGCATTGACCATCTGGTGATGTCCATGTGTAGTGTCTTCTCCTGTGTTGTTGGAAGAGGGTGCTTGTTATGACCAGTGCATTCTCTTGGCAAAACTCTATTTAGTCTTTGCCCTTCTTCATTCTTTACTCCAAGGCCAAATTTGCCTGTTACTCCAGATATTTCTTGACTTCCTACTTTTGCATTCCGGTCCCCTATAGTGAAAAGGACATCTTTTTTGGGTGTTAATTCTAGAAGGTTTTGTAGATCTTCATAGAACTGTTCAACTTTAGCTTCTTCAGCGTTACTGGTCAGGGCATAGACTTGGATTACTGTGATATTGAATGGTTTGTCTTGGAAATGAACAGAGATCATTCTGTCATTTTTGAGATTGCATCCAAGTATTGCATTTCAGACTCTTGGGTGGATTAGCCTCACAAAACTGAGCACAGATGGTCTTTAGCTTTAATGAGATCCAGACATTAGTAAGAAAGAAAAGAGATATTTCCACTTAAGATAAATTCCAATTATTATCTTAGGAAACAGGAAATTTAGGATTTTATAGGAGAAATGTGTGCAAACAAAAGCAGGATTTAGTTTCCGGAGGGACTATTCGAACAAAAGAGCTCTTGTTTTTGACTAGGGAGTTCAAAAGCAATGGGATATGGGCATTATAAAAGAGAGGCACCTGCTTGTGTATTAAAAACAACAACAACAACAACAAAAAACCTCCTATAGGGAGATGTCTCTGAATTTAATCATGAATGTGAAAATAAAAAAAAGATGCCCTCGAGGACTCTGCTAAATTTTCTGTTAAAAACTAAGAAAAAAAAAAAGAGAGAGGTTGCCATCTAGTGACTATTTTCTGCTTTACAATTTTGAAGTGAAGCGAAGTGAAAGTCGCTCAGTTGTGTCCGTCTCTGCGACCCCATGGACTATACAGTCCATGGAAGTATCCAGACCAGAATACTGGACTGGGTAGCCTTTCCCTTCTCCAGGGGATCTTCCCGACCCAGGGATCGAACCCAGGTCTCCTGCATTGCAGGCGGATTCTTTACCAGCTGAGCCACAAGGGAAGCCCACTCAATTTTGGAAACTCTTGAACATGGTCCCCTTGGCAGTGGTTTTTTGAAACTGGCTGTGCATTAGTGTTAGCTGGAAGCTTTCCTAGACTTTGGATTCCTGGGACCCACCTGAATCTGAAAGTAGAATCTCTGACATGAGGCTGCTCTATTCTAAAGTTCTTCAGACAATGCTACTGGAGCTAATCTACCACCGTTGTTTGGAATCAATCATCCTAAGGGCATATTGTGTGTGGAATGAAGTGTCACAGAGCCAAATTTATTTAAAGTGCAGAAGGTTCTTGCTCTTACAACTTGGTTTTAGGAACATGCAACTTGGTGCTGCCTCTATGTACCTCTGAAACTTAAAATAGGCTTAGCATGGCTAGAGTTTACTACTAAATCCAAAGATACAGAACCAAAGATGTTTATTAACTAAAAACTACTAAAGTGTGGGAAATTCTTCAAGAGATGGGATACCAGACCACCTCACCTGCCTCCTGAGACATCTGTATGCAGGTCAAGAAGCAACAGTTAGAACGGGACATGGAACAACAGACTGGTTCCAAACTGGGCAAGGAATACATCAAGGCTGTATGTTGTCACCCTGCTTATTTTACTTATATGCAGAGTACATCATGAGAAATGCTGGGCTGGATGAAGCACAAACTGGAATCGAGATTGCCAGGAGAAATATCAATAACCTCAGATATGCAGATTCGGTTCAGTCCAGTTCAGTTGCTCAGTCCTGTCCGACTCTTTGCGACCCCATGAATCGCAGCACGCCAGGCCTCCCTGTCCATCACCAGCTCCCAGAGTTTACTCAAACTCATGTCCATCGAGTCGGAGATGCCATCCAGACATCTCATCCTCTGTCATCCCTTTCTCCTCCTGCTCCCAATCCCTCCCAGCATCAGGGTCTTTTCCAGTGAGTCAACTCTTCGCATCAGGTGGCCAAAGTATTGGAGTTTCAGCTTCAGCATCAGTCCTTCCAATGAATACCCAGGACTGATCTCCTTTAGGATGGACTGGTTGGATCTCCTTGCAGTCCAAGGGACTCTCAAGAGTCTTCTCCAACACCACAGTTCAAAAGCATTAATTTTTCGGCGCTCAGCTTTCTTCACAATCCAACTCTCACATCCATACATGACCACTGGAAAACCATAGCCTTGACTAGACGGACCTTTGTTGGCAAAGTAATGTCTCTGCTTTTTTTTTTTTTTTTAATGTCTCTGCTTTTTAATATGCTATTTAGGTTGGTCATAACTTTCCTTCTAAGGAGTAAGCGTCTTTTAATTTCATGGCTGCAATCACCATCTGCAGTTATTTTGGAGCCCAGAAAAATAAAGTCAGCCACTGGTTCCACTGTTTCCCCATCTATCTGCCATGAAGTGATGGGACCTTCACACTTTGCTGGTGCAGCCGTAAAGAGATATACAGATTGCACCACCCGTATGGCAGAAAGTGAAGAAGAACTAAAGAGCCTCTTGATGAAAGTGAAAGAGGAGAGTGAAAAAGTTGGCTTAAAACTCAACATTCAGAAAACTAAGATCATGGTATCTGGTCCCATCACTTCATGGCAAATTGATGGGGAAACAATGGAAACAGTGAGAGACTTTATTTTGGGGGGCTCCAAAATCACTGCAGATGGTGACTGCAGCCATGAAATTAAAAGATGCTTGCCCCTTGGAAGGAAAGTTATGACCAACCTAGATAGCATATTAAAAAGCAGAGACATTACTTTGTCAACAAAGGTCTGTCTAGTTAAAACTATGGACTTGAGTTTGAGTAATCGCCGGTAGCTGTTGATAGACAGGGAGGCCTGGCGTGCTGCAGTTCATGGGGTCACAAAGAGTCAGACATAACTGAGCGACTGAACTGAACTAAATTAAATGGCCATCAATAGGCTTTGGTTAAAAATCACAGTAAATCCAAGCATTGAAATTCGATATAATCACTTAAAAAGAATTGAGGTATTTCTCTATGTGCTGACACTCCAGATATATCATGTGCAGAAGGCAAGCTTACTTTTAGAAAAGAGCTGATTCTGATGCAAGTAGTCTGGAGTTGATCTCAGTGACACTGCATTAGTGAATCGATAGAGTAATAGTTGTGCTTCAAGGCTATGAATTGGGTTCAGTGATTTTCATTTTTAAGAGGTTGCTCAGATAATTTTGCTACACACCCAAAGTTTGAAATCACTAGCATGAGTATCTGCCCAGGAACCCTCAAATCAGTTTCCTAGTTCTCTTCTAGGTCTGTAGACAGTCCAGACCTTCCTTTGTGTTCACCTGGCCCTGAGTGAATGCTTTCAGTCTATAATGGAGAGATAGTTGCCTCATGGATTGTTGCTATCAACAAATGATAAAAATATGATTTAAAGTAAATTTACAAGACAGGCTTCAAACAGGGACCTATAGACAGGCTCTTGCAAAACCTTTTCCAGTGTGATTTACCCCAGTGTATAGAGTAATCTGATGAGTGTTGAACTGTAGTGAGCCTCGGGTCACCTATAGATTCGTTGTCCTAGTAGCGCATGTCTCTGTAAAGCAGAACAGAAAGTGCAACAAGGAAACAAAGAAGGAACCGAGGGGGCAAGAGGCTAAAGCACAGAGAAGCAAAGTGTCACAAAAGGCTGATTTGAGATGTGTGTGCTGCTTTAAAAATGGTCTTCCCTGCTGGCTCAGACAGTAAAGAATCTCAGATGGTAAAGGTTCTAACCCTAAGTTGGGAAGATCCCCTGGAGAAGGGAATGGCTACCCACTCCAGTATTCTTGCCTGGAGAGTTTCATGGACAGTAGAGACTGACGGGCTACAGTCCATGGAGTCGCAAAGAGTTGGACACGACTGAGTGACTAACACTTTATGTTTCCCAAAGGCTTGGGTTCTCGGAGATTGTCCCTTGTTATTTAATTTTCAGTTAGTAGCATCTGTGAGTTATAATCCATGAGTCTGCAGTATTCTCCTATGAAGTTGCCTTTCTAACCTGTCCAAGTGTCAGATTGGTGAAATGAAACAGCCCCTTACAGAGAAGGTCCCTCAGTTGGGCTCACATGTTTTATAACAAGAGGTGGGAGATTGGAGGGATTGATGAAGATGAAGAATATGGTGTGAAAGCCTCCTTGGGACCCCAAGCCTCCCAGCAGCCAATGAAAATGAGCCTTTGCTCTGACTCTCCAACACATGGTCTTACAGAGATTATTATATAGTTTTTGAAAATATTTATTTGACTGCACTGGATTTTAGTTGCAGTATGTGGGATCTTTAGTTGTAGCATGCAAACTCTGAGTTGCAAAATGTGGGATCTAGTTCCCTGGCTGGGGATTGAACCCATGCCTTCTGTCTTGGGAGCGCAGAATCTCAGCCAGCTAGACCACCATGGACATCCCATTATATAGTTTTGAGTAAGTGAGGAGCCTCCATCATTTTAGTTCAGTCTTGGTTGTTCACCTATCACTTACTCAAAGCATGTGAGAGTAAGCTCTGAATCAGTTTTTGCATGTATTTCTTTTTCAAAATAGTATTTATGGTCTTTCTGATTATATATAAAAAAAATTCCAGACATAAATCTACAAAGAATATAGAAAAATGTAAAGAAAAAAATCACTTAGAGATGCATCACATTTTCCCTTCCAGTCCTTAGTTTCTAAATATATATTCATATATATTTAAAGGAAACTAGTATTACATTTCTGGAGAAGGTCATGGCAGCCTACTCCAGTATTCTTGCCTAGAGAATCCCATGGACAGAGGAGCCTGGTGAACTAAAGTCCATGGGATCAGATAGAATCGGACACAACTGAAGCAACTTAGCACTCATGCACAGTATTACATTTTATGTTCTGTTTGGTACCCTGTTCTACTAAACCAATATGTCGTTTCACCGCACTACTAAATATTTTGCGGTGGTGTGGTTTAGTCACTAAGTCATATCCAACTCTGGTGACCCCATGGCTCCTCTGTCTTCATTATATATCTCTATCACAATTTGTTCAGTCTACTATTGAATGATATTAAGTGTTTTCTCAGTTTTTCTCCATTATAAACTCTTGGTTATTTTTTAAAAATTAAATCTGAGTGCCACTGACATTTTGCCATTATTCATAATACTAGCTGTTTTGAAATATCTATTCTTTATCATAGTTAGGAGTATATTCTTTCCTGATATTCCATGTTTACTAATAATTTGAAAATCAGAAAATGGATGTTGAGTATTCCAAGATGACAAAGATGACACTGTAGTCTTCCAGTGTCTCAGTCCAAATTTAAAGTCACTTGCTCCCCTCTCCTTTCTTTTAAAACCTCCTATCCAAATCATCAGTAAATCTCATCAGCTCAGGCAGCATCCTACACACACAGGATCTGACCCCTTCTCGCCATGCCCCTCATCTAGATTATTACAACAGCCTCCACCCCTTACCCTGCTCCCACCTTTGCCGAGCTACATTCTGTTCTCTGCCACAGTAGCCAAGAGTCATCCTTTTAAGGTGTCAGGCCATGCACTTTTTGTTCACAATGATCAATTGGATTTCCATCTCACTCCTTAGTTTACAGGCTTGGTCTTCTATTCCTCCAGTACTTGGGCTTAATCTCCTACCGTGCCTCCTTGAACATCCACTCAAACCCAATTGACTTTCCTGCTGTTCTCAGTACGCCAGGCAGAATGCTGCCTCCGGGCCTTTACACTTGCTGTAAATTCTGCCCAGAACTCTTCTCTCCTTCAGGTCCACGTGGCAAGCTCCCTTACCTTCTTCAGACTCTGCCCAAATGTTATCTGCATTCAGCCTTCTCTGACCATCCTATTTAAAATAGCAATTTCTGTCACTTTTCCCTACTTAATTTTTTCCACAGCATTCATCACCAACTAACATACTCTATTTTTCTTTTCTTGTTTACTGTCTCGCTCCCATTAAATATAAGCTCGAGAAAGCCATCTCCAGCATTTTTAGCAGTATCTGGCACATAGTAAACAGTCAACTGAAGGGATTCAGCTCAACTCATATATTTGTTGAATGAATTAAAAAAAATTTTTGATAAGAGAGGAACTTCTGATGTGCTGTGTTACAGGACCTGTGATGTATTATAGGACTGGATTTGCTAATATTCTGGGATAAATTCTTTTGATCATACTGCATGACTCTTTGAAAGTACTTTTACAATTAAATTTGTTTTGGTTTTTTCATTTTTGTTCATAAATGATGTTTGTCTTATGGTTTTCTTATTTTGCTCTGTATTTTTTAAGGGTTTGATGTTAAGGCCATCTTAGCTTCATAAGATGAAAGGAGCAGCTTTCCATCTTTCCGACTGTTTCCAAAACAGTGCATGTATCATGCCAATTATCTATTTGTCAAAAGTTTGAAAGGACATACCAGTAAAGCCATATGGTCCTGAGGATTTTTTGAGAGGTAATTGGAAAATAATATTTTCCAGTTTCTTTTATGGTTAGTGATAAATTCAAGTTTTAAGATTTTTCAGGAGTTGTATGTTTTCAGAAAAGACCACTTCATAGAACTGTTCTACTTTTATAATCCTAAAATAGTTTATCTTATATTTTAAATGTCTGTTTATGTGATTATAATTATTTTCATTACCAGTTTACCTTAGATTTCTTATTCTTTGTCTCTGTGAGATCTTTTGGAGGTTTCTCTTATTATTTTAAATTAAAAAATTGTCAAATTAAACTTGTTTAAGGTCTATTACTAATTTATTAACCTAACAATAGTAACAAAATTCTTAAAAATAAAATACATTTTTCCTTTTCTCTTTTTTATAATTTTAATTTTTTAAAACCTATTATATTTTTTCTACATTTATTCCTTTCTTTGCCTTTCCTTCTGTTCTTTTCCCCTTGCAATTAATCTTTAATTTATATAAATCCTCTTCATCTACCTCTATTTAACTTTGCATATCTATTCTTCCTTTCTTTTCTTACTTTCCTTTCCTCTCAACATTTTGTTAGTTTTATTTTCATTGCTTTATTCCCCAATTGTCACCCTGCTTTGGTTTTGTTTTTGAGTTTGTGCTTTAGTTAGTTTTGTTCTTAACTGGTAAATATAATTTTTGATTTCCTTTTTTCACTGGGTCAGTCAACTGTACTTTATTTTTGTTGGACTACTTTGACTTTGCTCATGGGTGTATATGTATATGTGTATATTCCATTATTTTAATTATTATTTGCATTATTTTGTAACTGCCATTTGTCTGGGGTTCATCTTTGGCTTCTCATTTTTGGGTATTTGTTTTAATCTCACTTAATGCCATAACAAACCACTTGTGGAATCTTCCTTCCTTACCAGAGATCAAGCCCTAAGCCTTTGGAGTGGAAGTACTGACTCCAAGACCCTAGACTACCAGAGAATTAACCCTAGGGATTATCAAATAGTGATAACTCACACAAGGAAAACCACCTGAATACAAGACCTGGCATCACCCAACCACCAGTAGCACCCTGTGCAGGCCTCCTCACTAAACAACAAACAAAACAAAAATACAAACCCAATCATCAGCAGACAGGATTACCACCTCACTCAGCCTTGCCCATCAGAGGAAAAAAAAAAACAAAGAAAAACTCAGCGTAAATCTCACCCTATACAAAGCTTACACAAACCACTGGACCAACCTTAGGAGGGCAGAAACCAAAAGGAAGAAAGATTCAACCTTGAAGCCTGGGAAAAGGAGACCTCAAACACAATAAGTTAAAAAAAAATAGTGAAAAGGCAGAGAAATACTACACAAGTGAAGGAACAAACTACAAACACAGAAGTCCAAATAAATGAAGAGGAAATAGGCAAACTACATGAAAAAGAATTCAGAATAATGATAGTAAAGATGATCAAAAACCTTGAAAACAAAATGGAGAAAACGCAAGAATCAATTAACAAAGGCCTAGAAGAATTAAAGAATAAACATACAGAGACAAACAACACAGTTACTGAAATTAAAAATACTCTAGAAGGAACCAAAAGTAGAATATCTGAAGCAGAAGAACAAATCAGTGAGTGGAAGATAAAATGGTGGAAATAACTTCTGAAGAGCAGAATAAAGTAAAAAGAATGAAAAGAACTGAGGAATGTCTGAGAGACCTCTGGGACAATATAAAACACACCAACATTTGAATTATAGGGGTCCCAGAAGAAGAAGAGAAAAAGAAAGGGTATGGGAAAAATTTTGAAGAGATTATTGTTGAAAATTTCCTCAACATGGAAAAGGAAATAGTCAATCAAGTCCAAGAGGCACAAAAAGTCCCATACAGGATAAACCCAAGGAGAAACATGCCGAGACACATGCTAATCAAACTAACAAAGACTAAACACAAAGGAAAAAAAGCAGCAAGGGAGAAGCAACAAGTAATATACAAGGGAAACACCATACGCTTAACAGCTGATCTTACAGTAGAAACTCTGTAGGCCAGAAGGGAATGGCAGGATATATTTAAAGTATTGAAAGGGAAAACTCTACAACCAAGATTACTGTATCCAGCAAGGATCTTCTTCAAAATTGATGGAGAAATAAAAAACTTTTCAGACAAGCAAAAGTTAAGAGAATTCAATACCACCAAACCAGCTTTACAACAAATGTTAAAGGGACTTCTATAGTCAAGAAATACAAAAGAAGAAAAAAGATCTTCAAAATCAACCCCAAACAATCAAGAAAATGGCAATAAGAACATATATATCAATAATTATTTTAAATGTAAATGGATTAAATACTCCAACCAAAAGATACAGACTGGCTGAATGGATACAGAAGCAAGACCCATATATGCTGTCTACAAGAAACCCACTTCAGACCTCAAGACACATATAGACTGAAAGTGAGAAGATGGAAAACTATATTCCATGCAAATAGGAAGCAAAAGAAAGCTGGAGGAGCAATCTTCATATCAGACAAAATAAACCTTAAAATAAAGATTACAAGAGATAAGGAAGTACACTACATAATGATCAAGGGATCAATCCAAGAGAAAGACATAACAATTGTAAATACCTATGTACCCAACAGAGGAGCACCTCAATACATAAGATAAACACTAACAGACATAAAAGGAGAAATTGACAGTAACACAATAATAGTAGGAGACTTTAACACCCCACTCACACCAATGGACAGATCATCATAACAGAAAATTAATAAGGAAACACAAGTCTTAAATGATACATGAGATAAGATGGATCTCATTGATATCTTCAGGACATTCCACCCAAATGCAGAAGAATACACCTTCTTCTCAAGCACACATGGAACATTTTCCAGGATAGATCACATCTTGAGTCACACATCAAACCTCAGTAAATTTAAGAAAATTGAAATCATATCAAGCATCTTCTCTGACCACAGTGCCATGAGACTAGATATCAGTTGCAAGAAAAAAACTGTAATAAACACAAATACATGGAGATTAAACAACACATTTCTAAATAACCAACAGGTTACTGAAGAAATCCAAAGGGGAATCAAAAAATTTCTAGAAACAAATGACAATGAAAACACAACAACTCAAAACCTATGGGATGCACCAAAAGCAGTTCTAAGAGGGAAGTTTATAGCAATACAATCCTACCTCAAGAAACAAGAAAAACATTGAATAGACAACTGAACTTTGCACCTAAAACAACTGGAAAAAGAACAAAAAATCCCCAAAATTAGTAGAAGGAAGGAAATCATAAAGATCTGAGCAGAAATAAATGAAAAAGAAGTGAAAGAAACAATCGTAAAGATTAATAAAACTAAAAGCTGGTTCTTTGAGAAGATAAATGAAATTGACAACCCTTTAGCCAGACTCATCAAAAAAAAAGAGAGAGAAGAATCAAATCAATAAAATTAGAAATGAAAAAGGAGAGGTTACAACAGACAATGCAGAAATACTAAGGATTATAAGAGACTATTATGGCAATAAAATAGATAACTTGAAAGAAATGGACAGATTCTTAGAAAAGTTCAATCTCCCAAGACTGAACCAGGAAGAAATACAAATTATGAACAACCCAATCACAAGCACAGAAACTGAAGCTGTGATCAAAAATCTCCCAAAAAAACAAAGCCCAGGACCAGATGACTTCACAGGAGAATTCAATCAAACTTAGAGAAGAGTTAAAGCCTATCTTTCTACAACTCTCTCATAAAATTGCAGAGGAAGGAACACTTCCAAACTCATTTTACAAGGCCATCATCACCCTGCTACCAAAACCAGACAAAGACAACACAAAAAAGAAAACTACAGGCCAATATCACTGATGAGTGTAGATGCAAAAATCCTTAACAAAAGTTTAGCAAACAGAATTTTGCAACACATCAGAAAGTTCATACACCATGATCAGTTTGGGTTTATTCCAGGGATGCAAGGATTCTTCAATATATGCAAATCAATCAGTGTGATACACCATATTAACAAACTTAAAGGTAAAAACCATATGATCATCTCAATAGATGCAGAAAAAGCCTGTGACAAAATTCAGCAGCCATTTATGATTAAAACTCTTTAAAAAACGGGCATAGAAGGGATCTACCTCACCATAGTAAAGGCCATATATGATAAGCCTATGGCAAACATTATTCTCAATGGTGAAAAACTGAAAGCATTCCCCCTAAGATCAGGAACAAGACAAAGGTGTCTACTTTCATCACTATTATTCAACATAGTTCTGGAAATCCTAGCTACAGCAATCAGAGAAGAAAAAGAAATAAAAGGAATCCAGATCAGAAAAGAAGTAAAGCTCACACTGTTTACAGATGACATGATACTGCATGTAGAAAACCCTAAAGATAGTGTCCAGAAATTACTAGAGCTAATCAGTGAATTTAGTAAAGTGTCAGGATACAAAATCAATACACAACTCTACTACAAAGCCACAGTCATCAAGACAGTATGGTACTGGCACAAAGACAGAAATATAGATCAATGGAACAGAATAGAAAGCCCAGAGATAAATCCACGAACCTATGGACACCTTATCTTTGACAAAGGAGGCAAGGATATACAATGGAAAAAAGACAACCTCTTTAACAAGTGGTGCTGGGAAAACTGGTCAACCACTTGTAAAAGAATGAAACTAGAACACTTTCTAACACCATACACAAAAATAAACTCAAAATGGATTAAAGATCTAAATGTAAGACCAGAAACTATAAAACTCCTAGAGGAGAACATAGGCAAAACACTCTCCGACATAAATCACAGCAGGATCCTCTATGACCCACCTCCCAGAATATTGGAAATAAAAGCAAAACTAAACAAATGGGACCTAATGAAACTTAAAAGCTTTTGCACTACAAAGGAAACTATAAGCAAGGTGAAAAGACAGCCCTCAGATTGGGAGAAAATAATAGCAAATGAAGAAACAGACAAAGGATTAATCTCAAAAATATACAAGCAACTCCTGAAGCTCAATTCCAGAAAAATAAATGACCCAATCAAAAAATGGGCCAAAGAACTAAACAGACATTTCTCCAAAGAAGACATACAGATGGCTAACAAACACATGAAAAGATGCTCAACATCACTCATTATCAGAGAAATGCAAATCAAAACCACAATGAGGTACCATTACACGCCAGTCAGGATGGCTGCTATCCAAAAGTCTACAAGCAATAAATGCTGGAGAGGGTGTGGAGAAAAGGGAACCCTCTTACACTGTTGGTGGGAATGCAAACTAGTACAGCCACTATGGAGAACAGTGTGGAGATTTCTTAAAAAACTGGAAATAGAACTGCCATATGACCCAGCAATCCCACTTCTGGGCATACACACTGAGGAAACCAGATCTGAAAGAGACACGTGCACCCCAATGTTCATCGCAGCACTGTTTATAATAGCCAGGACATGGAAGCAACCTAGATGCCCATCAGCAGATGATGGATAAGGAAGCTGTGGTACATATACACCATGGAATATTACTCAGCCGTTAAAAAGAATTCATTTGAACCAGTTCTAATGAGATGGATGAAACTGGAGCCCATTATACAGAGTGAAGTAAGCCAGAAAGATAAAGAACATTACAGCATACTAACACATATATAGGAATTTAGAAAGATGGTAACGATAACCCTATATGCAAAACAGAAAAAGAGACACAGAAATACAGAACAGACTTTTGAACTCTGTGGGAGAAGGTGAGGGTGGGATGTTTCAAAAGAACAGCATGTATGCTATCTATGGTGAAACAGATCACCAGCCCAGGTGGGATGCATGAGACAAGTGCTCGGGCCTGGTGCACTGGGAAGACCCAGAGGAATCGGGTGGAGAGGGAGGTGGGAGGGGGGATCGGGATGGGGAATACGTGTGGATCTATGGCTGATTCATGTCAATGTATGACAAAACCCACTGAAATGTTGTGAAGTGATTGGCCTCCAACTAATAAAAAATAAAATAAAATTTAAAAAAATCAATACACAGAAATCACTTGTATTTCTATATACTAAGAATGAAAAATCAGAAGAAAAATTAAGGAATCAATCCCCTTCACCTTTGCAGCAAAAGGAATTAAATATCTATGAATAAACTTACCTAAGGAGACAAAAGAACTGTACACAGAAAACTATAAGACACTAATGAAAAAAATCAAAGATGATATAAACAGACAGAAAGATATTCCATGTTCTTGGCTGGGAAGAATCAATGCTGTGAAAATGACTATACTACCAAATGCAATCTACAGATTCAATGTGATCCCTATCAAATTACCAATGACATTTTTCACAGAACTAGAACAAAAACTTTTACAATTCATATGGAAACACAAAAGACCCGGAATAGTCAAAGCAGTCTTGAGAAAGAAGAATGGAACTGGAGGATTCAACCTTCCTGACTTCAGATTATACTGCAAAGCCACAGTCATCAAGACAGTATGGTACTGGCACAAAAACAGAAATACAGACCAATGAAACAAGACAGAAATCCCATAAATAAACCCATGCACCCATGGGTACCTTATTTTTAACAAAGGAGGCAATAATATACAGTGGGGCAAAGACAGTCTCTTCAATAAATGGTGCTGGGAAAACTGGACAGCTACATGTAAAAGAATGAAATTAGAACACTTCCTAACACCATACACAAAGATAAACTCAAATTGGATAAAAGACCCAAATGTAAGATCAGAAACTATAAAACTCTTAGAGGAAAACATAAGCAGGACACTCGATGACATAAATCAAAGCAATATTTTCTATGACCCACCTCCTAGAGTAACAGAAATAAAAACAAAAGTAAACAAGTGGGACCTGATTAAACTTAAAATCTTTTGCACAGCAAAGGAAACTATAAGCAAGGTGAAACGACAGCCCTCAGAATGGGAGAAAATAATAGCAAATGAAACAACTGACAAAGAATTAATTTCCAAAATATACAAGCATCTCATACCACTCAGTGCCAGAAAAAGAAACAACCCAATCAAATAGTGGGAAAAAGGCCTAAACAGACATTTCTCCAAAGAAGACATACAGTTGACTAACAAACATATGAAAAGATGCTCAACATCGCTCATTATTAGAGAAATGCAAACCAAAAGTGCAATGAGATATCACCTCACACCAGTCAGAATGACCCTCATCAAAAAGACTACAAAGAATAAGTGCTGGAGAGGGTATGGAGAAAATGGAATGCTCTTGCACTGTTGGTGGGAATGTAAATTGATATAGCCACAATGAAAGACTGTATGGAGATTCCTTAAAAAACTAGGAATAAAACCACCATATGACCCAGCAATCCCACTAGCATATACCTTGAGTAAACCAAAATTGAAAAAGATACATATTTCACCTTGTTCATTTTTCATTGCAGCATTATTTATAATAGCTAGAACATAGAAGCAACCTAGATGTCCATCAACAGATGAATGGATAGAGAAGTTGTGATACATATACACAATGGAATATTACTCAGCATAAAAAGGAATTAATTTGAGTCAGTTTTGATGATATATACATATCACCATATATATCAGCATATATACAGAATCTAGAAAAATGATTCTGAAGAATTTATTTACAGGGAAACAGTGGAGAAGCAGACATAGAGAATAGACTTATGGACATGGGGAGAAGGGAGGAGAGGGTGAGATGTATGGAAAGAGTAACATGGAAACTTATATGTAAAATAGATAGCCAATGGGAATTTGCTGTATGGCTTAGGAAGCTCAAACAGGGGCTCTGTATCAATCTAGTGGGGTGGGATGGGGAGGGAGATGGGAGGGAGGCTCAAAAGGGAGGGGATATATGTATACCTATGGCTGATTCATGTTGAGGTTTGACAGAAAACAGAAAAATTCTGTAAAGCAATTATCATTCAATAAAAAATAAATTTTTTTTTAAAGTTCTAAAAAAAAGGGGGAGGAGGGGATATATGTGTACCTATGGCTGATTGATGTTGAGGTTTGACAGAAGACAACAAAATTCTGTAAAGCAATTATCCTTCATAAAAAATTAATTAATAAAAAAATCAAATACAGTTGACCCTTAAACAATGCAAGGTTATGGGGAACTCACCTCCTTACAGTTGAAAATTCCTGTATAACTTTACGGTTGGCCCTTGGTATCTGTGGTTCCTCATTCTCAAATTCAACCAACCCTGTGTTGTGTAGTGTTACATTTATTGATAAAAACCCATGTATAAGTGGACCTGCACAGTTCAAACCCATGTTGCTCAAGAGTCACCAGTATAGCAGTAGCCATATTTCTAAACAGGGAGTGTATCTGCTATTCTAAACTCTCTCTATGACTTTACAAAGTATTACTCATTTTGTAAAACAGAATTACCTTTCAGCTCTTCTTGTCCTTACTAGCTAAAGTCTAGATCATATAAGTTATGGTAGATTTACTTGCAGTTATTGCCTAAATCCATCTTTGGCTGCAAAGAATATAATCAATCTGATTTTGGTGTCGACCATCTGATGATATCCATTGTAGAGTCTTCTCTTGTGTTGTTGGAAGAGGGTGTTTGCTATGACCAGTGTGTTCTCTTGGCAGAATTCTATTAGCCTTTGCCTGCTTCATTCTGTACTCCAAGGCCAAATTTGCCAGTTACTCCAGGTGTTTCTTGACTTTCTACTTTTTCATTCCAGTCCCCTAAAATGAAAAGGACATCTTTTTTGGGTGTTAGTGAGAGAGTCATTTCCTAGGCAGGTTGATAAGAAGTCTAGGGGTCCCCAAGGAGAGGGGGGTCTGGAATTCTCAAGGAGGAAAAAATGAAGAACTTTTTTTTCTTTCCTCTACATTCCTTAGGATTATATAACAATAATGTATCCTGCCTGAGGACAGTCTCTGGATTAAACCTTGTGGCTAATCCTGTTATCTTAAAATGTAAATTATGGGAGTAGGTCCAGCCTTTACAAGGATTATATAACAATAATATATCCTGCCTGAGGATATAATCACTGCAGATGGTGACTGCAGCCATGAAATTTAAAGAGCTTACTCCTTGGAAGGAAAGTTATGACCAACCTAGATAGCATATTAAAAAGCAGAGACATTACTTTGCCAACAAAGGTCTGTCTGGTCAAGGCTATGGTTTTTCCAGTGGTCATGTATGGATGTGAGAGTTGGACTGTGAAGAAAGCTGAGCACCAAAGAATTGATGCTTTTGAACTGTGGTGTTGGAGAAGACTCTTGAGAGTCCCTTGGACTGCAAGGAGATCCAACCAGTCCATCCTAAAGGGAGATCAGTCTTGGGTGTTCATTGGAAGGACTGATGCTGAAGCTGAAACTCCAATACTTTGGTCACCTGATGCAAAGAGTTGACTCACTGGAAAAGACCCTGATGCTGGGAGGGATTGGGGGCAGGAGGAGAAAGGGACGACAGAGGATGAGATGGCTGGATGGCATCTCCGACTCGATGGGCATGAGTTTGAGTAAACTCCGGGAGTTGGTGATGGACAGGGAGGCCTGGCGTGCTGCGATTCATGGGGTCGCAAAGAGTCGGACAGGACTGAGCAACTGAACTGAACTGAACTGAACTGTAGTGCCTGAGGACAGTTTCTGGATTAAACCTTCTGGATAATCCTGTTATCTTAAAATGTAAATTATAGGAGTAGGTCTGGTGAGGTCTTTATTACAACCTCCAGACATTCTTTGGATTTATTGGAGAGTATATAACTCCATTGCTAACAAGAGCAAGGGGGTGCTCTTTCTACTCCCTTCTGATGTCTATGTCAGAAGCTTTCTCTATCTTCTTTATACTTTAATAAAACTTTATTACACAAAAGCTCTGAGTGATCAAGCCTCATCTCTGGCCCCAGATTGAATTCTTCTCCTCCAGAGGCCAAGAATCTGGGCGTCTTTGCAAGGTTCAGCCACACCTTTCATTAGTTCTAGAAGGTCTTGTAGATCTTCATAGAACTGTTCAACTTCAGCTTCTTCAGCATTACTGGTCGGGGCATAGACTTGGATTACTGTGATATTGAATGGTTTGCCTTGGAAACGAACAGAGATCATTCTGTCAGTTTTGAGATTGCATCCAAGTACTGCATTTTGGACTCTTTTATTGACTATGATGGCTATTCCATTTCTTCTAAGGGATTTGTGCCCACAGTAGTAGATATAATGGTCATCTGAGTTAAATTCACCCATTCCAGTCCATCTTAGTTCGCTGATTCCTAGAATGTTGATGTTCACTCTTGTCATCTCCTGTTTGACTACTTCCAATTTGCCTTCATTCATGGACCTAACATTCCAGGTTCCTATGCAATATTGCTCTTTACAGCATCAAACCTTGCTTCTATCACCAGTCCCATCCTCAACTGGGTGTTGTTTTTGCTTTGGCTCCAACCCTTCATTCTGTCTGGAGTTATTTCTCCACTGATCTCCAGTAGCATATTGGGCACCTACCTACCTGGAGAGTTCTTCTTTCAGTGTCGTATCTTTTTGCTTTTTCATACGGTTCATGGGGCTCTCGAGGCAAGAATACTGAAGTAGTTTGCCATTCCCTTCTCCAGTGGACCACATTCTGTCAGACCTCTCCACCATGACCCGACCGTCTTGGGTGGCCCCACACGGCATGGCTTAGTTTCATTGAGTTAGACAAGGCTGTGGTCCTGTGATCAGATTGGCTAGTTTTCTGTGATTGTGGTTTCAGTGTGTCTGCCCTCTGATGCCCTCTCTCTGTGCCTACTGTCTTACTTGGGTTCCTCTTACCTTAGACGTGGGGTATCTCTTCATGGCTGCTCCAGCAAAGCATGAAGGTCCCATCACTTCATGGCAGATAGATGAGGAAACAGTGGAAAGAGTGGCTGACTTTATTTTTCTGGGCTCCAAAATAACTGCAGGTGGTGATTGCAGCCATGAAATTAAAAGACGCTTACTCCTTGGAAGGAAAGTTATGACCAACCTAGAAAGCATATTAAAAAGCAGAGACATTACTCTGTCAACAAAGGTCCGTGTAGTCAAACCTATGGTTTTTCCAGTGGTCATGTATAGATGTGAGAGTTGGACTGTGAAGAAAACTGAGCACCAAAGAATTGATGCTTTTGAACTGTAGTGTTGGAGAAGACTCTTGAGAGTCCCTTGGACTGAAAGGAGATCCAACCAGTCCATCCTAAAGGAGATCAGTCCTGGGTGTTCATTGGAAGGACTGATCCTGAAGCTGAAACTCCAATACTTTGGCCACCTGATGCGAAGAGCTGACTCATTTGAAAAGACCCTGATGCTGGGAAAGATGGAAGGCAGGAGGAGAAAGGGATGACAGAGGATGAGATGGCTGGATGGCATCTCCGACTCAATGGACATGGATTTGGGTGGACTCTGTGAGTTGGTGATGGACAGGGAGGCTGGCGTGCTGCGGTTCATGGGGTCACAAAGAGTTGGACACGATTGTGCGACTGAACTGAACTGATTGGCTATATCTACTCACCATTTTACTTTGTCCTTATCTGGGTTTCTGGCCCTGAGATTTTATTGGAGTTTTGTTTTCCTTTTAAATTTTTTCTAAACCCTTATTCCTCCCTCTTCTTTCTCTGTTCCCAACCCCCCTTTCCATGACTTTCATCCAGACCCATCTGTTTCTTCTTTTCCTTTGGGCTGGCTAATACAATATCTTAACACCAATGATTCTAGGTATCAATATCTTGACCTGCAGAGTTCACCTTTTTAGATGTTGTTTTTGAAATGCAGGCTTCATAGTGACTTAAAAACTAATGCATCTTGAGTGCCTTCTTGAGTGAATGTGCGTCCTAAAGACTGAATGAGGGGACCAGGTTGTTTCTTATGAATTACAGCAATCGCTCTTTGGTTGTCCCTACAGCCTGTCTTCTGCCTTCCAACTCTCCCTACCCAGTCCCACCACCACTACCTCCCTGTCGTATTGTTGGAATGATCTTTCTTAAGCTCTCAAATATATATAGTATCATTTAAGGCATTAAACTATCAAGCCCTCATTGTTCATTGGAACTATCAACAGCCCCTCTGCATGTGTTACTAAGCTTTGCTCTTTGCTTCAGTGAGAGTTCATCTTTTTCCGCAGAACTCCTTTCCGCAGAACTCCTTTAATTACTTTTTTTTTCTACAATTGAACTTACCACAGTCTACTCTGTATCTTGTATGCCTGTCTTCCTGACTAAATTACAATCTTGATAAGAGCCAGGAACATCTCTTTTCTTCTTTTGATCCCCATGGAGTTTTGTAAAATGTGGTCATTCAGTAAGTGTTCTTCAGCTGAGCTGAATGCCATCCCAAACAGAATCAGGTGTCTTGACTGGTTGTAGTTTCCAAGAGCAGTTTAATTAGGGCTAAAAAATCAAAGTAGATATTTACAAGCTGAGAAATCTGATGCAGTGAGGTTGGAGGGAGTAGCAGGTGTAAAAATAAATTCCAGAGCCTGCAGTGATCTTTTCTTTTTGGGCACAAGGTGGCAGATGGTACCCATTTCAGTAGTTGCATGGACAGCACCTTGGTGAGGTTGAAGTTTTCTGCCCTATTTTTGAAATCTATGTTTACTTAAAAATTAAAAAAAAAAAAAAAGCGAAGCTAATGCAGCTTTGTGGCTGAAACCTGGGTTTGGATGAAGCAGAGATCCACTGCCTGACTGCAGGTGGTTCTCCCAAAGTTCTGGGCCTTCTGTTTTGTGTGTGTGTTTATATATTCTTTTCTTTTTTTTCCATTTATTTTTATTAGTTGGAGGCTAATTACTTTACAATATTGTAGTGGTTTTTGCCATACATTGACATGAATCAGCCATGGATTTACATGTGTTCCCCATCCCGATCCCTCCTCCCGCCTCCCTCTCCATCCCATCCCTCTGGGTCTTCCCAGTGCACTAGCCCTGAGCACTTGTCTCATGCATCCAACCTGGGCTGGTGATCTGTTTCACCCTTGATAGTATACTTGTTTCAATGCTGTTCTCTCAGAACATCCCACCTTCACCTTCTCCCACAGAGTCTAAAAGTCTATTCTGTACATCTGTGTCTCTTTTTCTGTTTTGCATATAGGGTTATCATTACCATCTTTTTAAACTCCATATATATGTGTTAGTATGCTGTAATGTTCTTTATCTTTCTGGCTTACTTCACTCAGTATAATGGGCTCCAGTTTCATCCATCTCATTAGAACTGATTCGAATGAATTCTTTTTAATGGCTGAGTAATATTCCACGGTGTATATGTACCACAGCTTCCTTATCCATTCGTCTGCTGATGGGCATCTAGGTTGCTCCAATGTCCTGGCTATTATAAACAGTGCTGCGATGAACATTGGGGTGCATGTGTCTCTTTCAGTTCTGGTTTTCTCGGTGTGTATTGGGCCTTCTGTTTTGGACTCATCACTCCATGTCTGCATCAGCTCTTAGCAGTGCATCATGGATGCTGACACATTTAGTGTTTCCCTTAAATGGATGAGGAAAATCAAACATTGTCAGTGTTTTGAATAAATATGCATGAATATTGAGGCTGGGACAGAGGAACTAAAATCTGACCAGAGGATTGAAATGCACAGTTTCCCCACTAAGTAGCAGACTAGGACAGACAACCTTTGGAAGATTTCGCCTGTAATCACCCAGAGAAAACCTTTGTTCTCTCTGTTTTTCCTTTACAGCTCATTGTTTTTCTTTTACAGCACCAAGGGTTTTTCATGTGATCAGACCATTCACATGTAAAGGTCTGATATAATCTGGGATAAAACTTGCAGGTCAATTTCAACTTACTTATCTGCAACTTAAATGCTAGTATAGGTTTCTGTGTGCTTCCCTGGTGGCTTAGTGGTAAAGAAACCGCCTGCCAATGTAGGTTCTATCCCCGGGGGAAGGCAATGGCAGATGGAAATATTTTTCTATTATCTCGTGCCTTTCCTCTTGGCCACAAAATGGCTGCTGCACCTCCAGGCGTCATGTTGTTGCTAAAGAAGAATAGGGTAAGAAAAGAGGAAGGATGGTACTAACTGTACCTGCTCTTACCGAGAAGAGCAAAAGCCTTCCAGAATTCTGCTTCTCTTTCTGATCAGAAGGCTTAGGGCTGATTTCCAGAATGGTATCACAAGGCCATTAGCTGGGAAAGCATCTATACTAAAGGCCAGAAAAAAGAAACAGGCTTGAGATGATTGGAATCAGCCAATGAACAATATCTGCCAAAGTAAGTTTTTACCTTGGTTTTTCATTTGTGCATCTCCTTCTTAAATTCTC
Organism: Cervus canadensis; assembly: GCF_019320065.1. Lineage (NCBI taxonomy): Eukaryota > Metazoa > Chordata > Mammalia > Artiodactyla > Cervidae > Cervus > Cervus canadensis. The sequence continues at coordinate 27,680,276 of NC_057404.1, read as the reverse complement.
CCTCTTTCCCTCCTGCATACCCATTTCCTTCTTTGTTTAGAAAGAGGTAGAACTGAGAAAAGTGATAACATGAAGAGTTGTGTCAGGAAGTAAAATTTGTTCTAGAAGAAATTGTAAACGTGCAACAGAGAAAAGAGCATAGTAGGACATGAAGCAGGATATCTTTATTAGAGCAGAGGAGGTCAGAGGAAAAAGGAAATACTGGCTTGAGCAGAGTGGGATGAAGGGAGGCTTTCAAGCCTTAGTCAGTGGATTAATTTCATAACACTGCCTTTGCCAGAGGCAGAACTCATCTTGTTGAGTCTTAAAGGAAGCACCACAGACAATAGACTTTCTTACAGGTCATTTAATTACAGATTATCATATAAGAGATATTGTTTTTCATGTCTACAGAGCAAACAACAAAGGGTTTTGTGATACAACCTATTTTTAAATGATACCTATTCAAATATTACCTATTCCATGAATCCTTAATGAATTTTTTTCCTTAAAAAAGCATCATAGCTTTGAATAAAATTTCATAAAGCATCATGAGGATTTCACACTATGACCATTAAGATAGCAAGAGTTCTCCCCAAGAGGCCAGGTCTCCTGGCTTATTCAACTCCTGACTCTGTCCTTCATCTGATCTGCTATCAAGTGGGCCCCCTTTATACTGTTAAGTCACTGATAACTAAGAGTTCAAATCTTTATCCTGCTGGGAATTTCTAGTCACCGTCACTCTCACTGGAACTGTCGCTGTCAGATGACTCACTACTGTCATGCTTTTTAGGGGGGCGAAGCCTCCTATTGGGATGGGAGTTCCTGTAACCCCAGGTGCCTTTGCTTTGTGACCCACCCTTGTTCCGTGTGTAATTATGTTGTCTGTGGGGTACATAATGATTTTTCCTGCTGTGTGTTATTATGGTTCCCTCATTATTGGGACCATTATGGGAACCTATTTCATTTTTAATTTCATTATCAAGACCACGAGAAGGAATGAACTGGCCCTGACCTTTGCTCTTACTAGGAAATCTTTGTTTTTCCTTTGAGGTCTCTTGATTTCTATTAGAATGTTCTGTACCTTTTCTGCTGCTACCTTTGCCATTTTTTGGAATTTCATTATAATTAGTACTTTCAGCTCCATCACTACTGCCATCTTTTCTTCTGTCTTTTGAGGGTACATGAGGGTAATGAAACTCTATTTCCCCTTGATGAGCATTTTGGCTGCTGCCATCCACTCTGTTTCCTTCTTTCCCAGGGAGTTTCCTAAAATCCGTGCTACCTATGATGTCATTGCTGCCCTCCACTAGGCTTACATCAGCAGTATTTGCCTCTTGGGCTGTTTTACCCCTGGTTCCAGTAGTTTTTCTGCCATTCCTTTCTTTCTCTGGGATCTCATTATAACCTGGTCCTTTTGCATCAGGGCTAGTGGTCTCAGTTTCACTTGGGCTGAAAAGCTCTGTTTGAGTATCTGTACCTTCTCGGTCAGGATAAATAGCATCTGCTTTACCAGAAATGTCCTTGAAAGGTGGACCATCTCCACTAAAAGGAGAGAGATCATTATCTCCTCTCCCTTGAAGATCAGGGTAACCACTGCCCTCAAAATCACTGGGGATTTTTTTTACTTTGGGGAGCTGTTTTAGATAGTCCATGTTGTGTTGGATGAGGTGGGTAGTTTTGCTTTTTACTGGAATATTCTGGGCTTGGGAATCTCTTTGGTGATTCTTAAGATGTGAGGAGGCTTTAGCATAGTTGGCATCTGCTGGAATTTTGCCTAGGACATTCCTGGGTTTGTTATCTTTGTTTTCTTTCCCCAAGAGTTCAGTCACAGTCCTGGGCTCCGTTCTGTGGTACATGTTATTTCTGATGAGAGCTGTGCCATATACTTGGTTGTGTAGTTTGCGGATAGTAATGTCTCTGTCCTCAGCCCCATGCTTCCCAGTCGATTCAGGATAAATGGACATCTTTAGGTCACTGTGGGCATTTTCTTTGCTACTGATACTGTAGTCTTCATTCACTGACTGTTTATTTCCCAAAAGATTTTGAGATTTTGTGCTTTTGTTATTTTCATTGGTTCCAGGAAGGAACAAGTCTTCCTCTTTTTTCTGGACAATGTTTTCTTTAGGTGCTGGCTCTTGACTTCTCTTGCCAGAATGGGGAAGAGCAATACCTTTGGTTTTTTCTTCCTGCTAAAGTGTAATTTTCAATATAAAGTGATTATTTTATGTTAAAACTTTTAAAATTTAATAATTCTTTTAGGCCATAATGTTTAAAACCCCACCAGATACTTAATAAAAAGAGTCTTTTAACTCAAAAGAGATTTGTTGGCAGAGAGAATTTTGAAATAGACAAAGCAGGTTTCACAGAAAAAGAAGAATGAACAAGGCTTTAAGAGTGGGTGAGATTCCAATACATGAAAGGAAAATGGTGACACTATCCTAAGAATAAGTATCATATTCAAAGGTTTGGAAACAGGAAACATTTGAAAGATAATATGAATAAAACTATAAGGCTGGAGTAGAGAAAGCCTAAAGAGAATGATAAAAAGTGTAATCCTAAATAAGAGAAGTAAATTTGGAAATATAGATTAGGGCCTGATTTTAAAGGAGGATCTGAATTTAAGGAAGACAAATAAGAGAAGTAAATTTGGAAATATAGATTAGGGCCTGATTTTAAAGGAGGATCTGAATTTAAGGAAGACAGAGTGTGGTCCTCACCTTGTGACCAGTGAGACATTTCAAGTGAAATGGAGTTCATCTTTCAAACATGATTATTCTCTCTCTCTCATTCTCTCTCTCTCTCTCCCTCCCCACACCCCTATTCTCTCTCTTTGTTTTGGCCCTGGTCTTCAAAGGTATAAATATTTTCCTCTCTTCTTTTTCCCTTTTTTTTTTTTTTACAGAGGATATACAAATAAAAGAATGTAGGTAATACTAAGCTTCTGATATTCAAACAAAGGATCTTGCAACAACTGTTGGTGACCCTGGTTATTGTCTGAGAAGGTAATCATTATCTTTATTTTCTTCCTCTTTTGTCATGTAACAAACCAAATTAGATAGTCTAGATCAATAGTTTTCAAATTTAGCACTTATCAGAACTATTTGGAAGGCTTACTGAAACAAAGATTGTTGGACCCAATGGCCAGAGTTTGTGATTCTATAGGCTTGGGGTGAGGCTCAAGAATCTGCATTTATGACAAGTTCCCAGCTGATGTTGATGCTGCTGGCCTGTAACTACACTTTGAGAACTACTCTTCTAGATCATAAGTTTAAATAATGAAGGCCCAGATAAGAAAAGCCGCTGAGAGAATAATGGGATGAAAAAGAGAGTGGAGAAGAAGAGTGTTTATGCTTGTATCTCAATTTTTCCTTTTCGGGGAGAAGGTCTGTAAGGATGCTGCTTCATAGACAGCACCTTACCAAACCTGAGGTACAGCCAAGATGCAAGAAGCTTGAACAATGTGGTCAGGAAGAAGAGGGACTGAGATTGATTTTGCCCACTCCCTCTTTCTCTGTGGAAGCATCTGAGAGTTTTCAGGAACTTTCCAGAGGGAGTGAAGTGGCTCTAAAAGGAGCAATGTATTTAGATGGAGCATATATACTAGGAATAATGTGAGACATATATAGACAAAGAGGGATCTACATTGTCCATGAGATCCAGGAGAGGCTGAATCCCCACTGTGCCCTCCATCACCCTGAGACTGTACTGTTTGGCCCTAAGCTGTTGTAGCCAGTGACTTGGCAGGGCAAGCAGTATTGCCCCTTCCATGTCTGAGGATGCCGTGACTTCCTCTCCACTGTTGTATAAGCCGTGTTTGTACATATGGTGTATGGTATGTAGTGGACTAGAGAAGGAAATGACAACCCACTCCAGTATTTCTGCCTGGAAAATCCTATGGACTAAGGAGCCTGAAGGGCTACAGTCCATGGGGTCGCAAAGAATTGGACATGACTGAGTAACCTGGCCACGTTGTAGTGGATGGTGTTAAGCCATACCTGACTCCCTTATATGCATTCTTGCCATCTTAGGGGGAGATGGCGGAAGTGAGGATCTGAGCATTTTTATCCAAAAGAGACTGAACAGTTAAAGATTAGATAAACTTAATTTAAATAGGTTGAATTTAAATTAATTTCTGCATACTCCCTCCGCATTTATTAACACATGGGTGGGAGCTCTTGAGCAAAAGAACAATTATAGGCAGAATAAATAGCATACTTTCCCTCCACCTCAAGCTTATAAGGTGAGCTAAAATTTACAACACTACATAAACCTTTGAACTGGTGGATAACATGAAATCAAAATAAGAGATATTTATTGAGAGACTGAGACATATAAGAAGTTGGGTTGGTGTTTTATGTTCCAGGCAGTACCTGGTGACTTATTAAATGGCAGAGGTAGTGGTCCTACAGGGTTTAATGAAGTTTGGGGGCGATGTGGTAGGGCAGAGACCTGGTATTCAGTCAGGGTTTGCACAGACATACAGAGTGTCAGAACTTCAGGCAGAAGAATTTGGTTTTATTTTATAGAGGATGGGGAGGCAGTGATGGTGTATGAGCAAGAGAGTAACAAGGAGGAATCAGGCTAAGAAAGAACAGTTAGGAGTCTGCTGCAGTGTCTGAGAATGAGATGTAATCACTTGGATTAGGATTATGCCAAAGAAAAAAGTTACAAAGAAAAACCTTCTACTGGTGCCCAAATTGAAGAAGGGGAAATGGCAACCCGCTCCAGTACTCTTGCCTGGAGAATCCCATGGACGGAGGAGCCTGATAAGCTATAGTCCATGGGGTCGCAAAGAGTCGGACGTGACTGAGCGACTTCTCTTCCTTTTCTTTAATAACTAGAATGTTGACATGCAAAAGTGAAGGCAAGAAAAAAGATAACTTTTATATTAGACATATTGCTGTTGAGAGGCTATAGAATCTGAGCTCTAAATGCAACATTCAGTTAGAGACAGAGTTGGGTGTCCCAGCCTCCCAGCCCACGTCCTTCACACATATGATCTGTGGTCAGCTGGTCTGTCCCGGAACATTTTGTCAGCTAATTGCTTGTTACTTTTCATGTCAGATCATTTCACTTAAGGATATTCTAAATTTTTTTTCAATTTTTTTTAACCTGCAACCAGTAACTAGTATCCCTTTTTTCCTGATGGAACAGTCGTTAAGGTTATTTCCTCTTTCGTGTACAACCCTTCCGGGAAAGGAAAGGTTTCCTCCGTATTCACTGAATGCTTTGTCTTCTCCAGGTTGACACATGCAGGTCACTGTTATTACGTCACTAGGTTCAGATCCGTCCTCAAATAGGAGTACTGTTCTACTTGGAAGTCTGCCTGCTTTTTTATATAAATCTTATTAACATTGGAGGCAGAGGGTAATTATCAAGATAAAAATGATTTATGGGGGTGTCTTCTATTCTTACAAAGCTGGCTAATATGCAGTACCCAAACATTTCAATGTGTAGTATTTTTAAGATATAATTTGAAATGACTTATTTTGGGGAGTTATTATTTACTAATCTTTTATAGCAGGTATATTCTGAAAATAAGTAAGGTTTTCTCATGAGGGAAAATATAATAGAAAAACTTTATGATGAGGTTTTTTTTGGAATAAAAAATATTTTAAACATTTGACTTAAGCCATTGCATCTGGAAAAGTTTTACCTGGACATCTATTCTTTCCTTTGCAACCAAGTTCATTATCTCACTGCTAATAGAAACTTTTGAGTTAAACAGGTACACTATAATAATCCCTTCTTAATTTTTCCCCTTCCTATTCTGAAGGGGGGAGTTTTGTTTTATATTTGATGCTTTTACTGCTTTTGAAACAGTAACATGTATACTAATGAGCTGTGTGAATTTCTTTATAGATCAAACAGATTTCTTTTATAGAAAAGTTAAACAACTTCTAAATCGTGGTATATGATGGCCAATCATTTTGCATTTGCTTATGCCAGTTGACTTCTGATTGCATTGTTGATTGTATGATGGTTGAACAGTGAACGTATCCATTGGCCAATCTGCTTTCCTATATCCTGCTTTCCTATCTCCATGCCTTGGCTCACTTTATTCTTTTCATGGAGAACAGTCTCTCCCACACAAATGTTTACTCAAATCCTACTCATCCTCCAGCTGAATTATTTCCAATATATAGCTTTCTGTGAGCACCAGTTTAGGAACTAATCTTTTCTACTCCAAGCCCTAAAGCATGACTTTTGGGGGTACCACTCAGATAGCACTTTCTTTTTCAGGGTATAGTCAATTTTGTAAGCACATTTTATTCTTTTCTAACTCTAAAATCCTGGAAAGAGTTAAGTTTTATCAATCATTTATCTCACATAATATCTTGAACAATAGGAAGCACTCAACATATATTTGTTACAACCAGTAAGTTTAAAAGACACTGAGTCTTACAGATGTTAAATCTTAGAGATGCATTTAAAGAATATTGAGCAGAACAAAATAACATTCTGAAGGGAAACTGCTACTTTTATGGGGAATGAAGCCAGATTTGGGGGAAAAAAGTAAATAGTCATTTTGTTGATGGCATTTTAAACTGTTTCTAGCTCTTTGGCCAATGAATTTACAAGAAGGGACTGAGTGAAAAGAAGTATTGTTTTACTCCAGTGACAGAGCACTTATTCTTTCTCTTCCAAGCATCCTGACACAGATAGTGTCATCTGTAGAATGAATTTAAGGGACATTAAAATGTGTCACTTTTTCCTAAAAAAGGTCAAAATGATTTCCTTCTAATCCCTCCCCCATAAGAGCATATGATACAGTATGTCCAGAAAACCTCCTTATAAAGGATCAAACGTTTCAGTGTTTGAAAAGCAGAGACATTACACTGCTGACAAAGGTCTGTATGTATAGTCAAGGCTGTATAGTATGTGTCTTCCCAGTGGTCACATACAGTTGAGAGAGCTGGACCATAAAGAGGGCAGAACGCCAAATAATTGATGCCTTTGAATTGTGGTGCTGGAGAAACTTTACTTTACTCAGAAGCAATAACATGAAAAACTCATGGGTGTCTGGCGTCCACCAGCATCACATGTGCTGTGGCAGGTCTTAAAGCAGGGTAGGGTTTGGGCCAGGGCATGAGGTGGCCTGTCTGTGTCAGGAAGACTCTGGGACCCAGAGGTCCGTAGCAGAGATGCTCCAGGAGCCTGGGACCAGGGAAAGGGACAAAAGCACCAGCCACAGACAGAAACTCCAGACCAGACAAAAGTAAATGTCTCCCTTACAGTTTCTCCCAGTGTTGATCCAGAGCTGGCTCAGGATAAGGATCACTTGGATTCGACTTACCTTCACATCAGTTTGGTTTTTCCTTCCAGACGAGGTGGAAGCATATTTAAACATATAATAACCATGTTTCTCATGGTGACCCTTGTACGTTATCTACAAAAACACAACATTGTATTAATGTGGATTTATCTTTAACTTAGAAGTTTTCTGGCTCTCTTTTTTTTCCATTTATTTTTATTAGTCGGAGGCTAATTACTTTACAATATTGTAGTGGTTTTTGTCTGGCTCTCTTTTTAATAGTAAAAGATATTTTTAACTCCGGTGAAGTCTACTTATGCATCTAACAGATGGTAGTACTTCTGATAACCACAGGAGGGCGTATGTCAGCCAGCTCCCGAAGAGAGCAGCTTGTTTCTGTCTGTAAATCGGTTTTCCTTGACGATGAGTATGAATATCAAACAGCTCTCTCCTCAGAGTGTATCAATTTTACTATAAATTTCAATGCAAATGGAGAATGGGTAATATTTTCAGGTAGGAGAAGGCAGCGGTATGAGGAGAAAGGCGGATTTTACAGTATTCATGCTGATGTCAAATTGGCAAAACTCGCAGCATAAACATTCAGGCTCTTAAGCTTGTAGTTTTTGCCTTTGTAATTTTAAGCTAAGATAGAGAACAGAAGATTGTTAGTTTTTAGAACAGAATTTTCTGAGACCGCCAGGAGAAACCCTGCTAGGCAGAAGTAAACTGCAATTTGGTGACATGAAATGCTGAGAGTTCTTGTTTAACTTTCTGGTTGCATGTGAAAACTAACTCCATGTACAGAGAATTCCTCATAAGGACTTGTTCGCTCACTTCCCTTTGTTTTCTCCCTCATTTATTACTTTGTTCTCATGTACATGCATGGGAAAATATTGTTTGCTAATAGCAACATCCTAGAATTTTATCCCTCTGAAGGAAGAAATCACATGAAGAGAAACAAGTTCCCATTCAGAAGGCTTTTTTCTTTTATATCACACATTGTGTGAATTAAAAGTGCCAAAAGTAGGTTGTGTAATTTTCCATTTCCATTCTAGGTACACAAGAATATTTTGACAGTTAAAAATTTCCCCATATTGACTTTTCTCTTTATAGAGTTGGAAGAGGTGTATTTGAGAAGAATAATTCTGTTTACCCTCTGTTCTTCCACACAGTCTTGCTTCGTTTTCTCAGCCTGTGGTTGCAATGTCTGAAAGGAAACAAGAAATAAAACATCACCAAGTATTTCTTCTTTCACTCATTTCTTCAAACAATAAATGTCTCCTTTATTTTTCTCACTCAGTGCTCAGTTCTCAGTCCCTCAGTCGTATCCAACTCTTCGTGACCCCATGGACAGTAGCCCACCAGGCTCCTCTGTCCATGGAATTTTCCAGGCCAGAATACTAGGGTGGGTTGCTATTTCCTCCTCCAGGGGATCATCCCAACCCAGGGACCAAACCCAAGTTTCCTGCGTTGGCAGGAAGATTCTTCTGTGTGCCACCTGAGAAACCTTTTTCTCTCACTGGGTTATTCAATGTAGAAAATCATTCTGACCAAAAGAAGATGGTCACGTACATGACATTTGTTTCTACATTGAAGGAGGGTGCTGACCTTCCTTCCCTAGAGGGAGACAGTGCTGTCTCTACTAAGAACCTCGTTCAGTATGGGAGAACAGCTGAGTTGGGAGGGGTGGCCCTCCAAGTGAAAAAGCTTAAATGTCATTTGTATCCACTGAAAAATTTTCCCTGGCACGCTGGGAGTGTTTGGTATCGGTGAACTAAAATCAGAGTTGAGTGAGGTGTGGATTGTATGTGCATTGATGGTATAAGTTCAGTCATTGCTGTTAGAATTAGGATATGATGCTCCTGATGGTCCATCAAAAGTGAAACCATAGCCCTGCACCAAAGGGGAAGGAATACACTGGAGAGGGGACTTTGTTGTTGCCAGTCACCTGGGCAGTTTTTCTTTCAGGGAAAGGGAAAATGACATTTTGAAAGATTGTATTTTATAGAATGTGATTTATGGGATGACACTATGAACGGTTAAGCTTTCCATTGCTTCTACTATCAAAAATCCAGAATCTTACCTAACAAAAAAACTGAAGAAAGTTACTTTTTTTTTCAATTTCATAGTAATTTTTATCCCCTAAGGGCATATTTTATAATTCTACCCTTTATTGCCCCCTCCTTTTGTTGGTTCTTATACGATCATGTGCATATAAATTTAGAGCATTGTATCATTCCTCAGAAATATCAAAAGAGCTTAAGTAGCTCTGGAAATGGGGCTATAGGAGAGAGAAAATATTTTAAAAAATGATATAGGTACCTATTAAGCAAAAGAAAGAAATGATAGTTTGGGGTATTCAGTATCTTCTTACAGAACATACATGTAACGTGTGAAAAACTTACATGATAGTATAGAGAACCTAAATATAGTTCACAATAATAAATCATAAATTTATAACAAAGTAACCTATAACAAAGTCTTTATGGTCTCATTGCATATTGATGCTTATTAATTAAATTGCATGGCTCAACAATCATATTTTATTTTTTCCACTTAAAATTTTGTTTTTGAAGGAAACAAGAATGTTACCCCTAAATATGCCTTTTAAAAATGTGAACCATTTAAAATGTCTTCATTGAAATTGTTGCAGTGTTGTTTCTGTTTTATGGTTTAGTTTTTGGCCACAAAGCTTGTGGGATCTTAACTCCCTGACTAGTGATCGAACCTGTACCCCCTGCATTGAAAAGCGAAGTCTTAAGCACTGGATCACCAGGGAAGTCCCCTAAATATGCCTTTTTGACATAAAAATTATTTTGAGCTGAAGGCAATTAAGAAGTAAAACATGTAGAAAAAGTTTCCTTTTCTGCCTAAAGGTAGGGAATAAATTCTCCTTTTACTAGAGACAATTTCTTATCGGTCTAGAGATGGCACAGGGGAATATGCAAATAAATCTTGTTAAACTAATCTTGATCTTCCTAATTAAGGAAGATAAGGATTATCTAATCCTATCCTGTTTGTCCTGTCAATTCTTCACAATATCTTACTACTTTGTCTAAATGGAATTAAAAACCTCCTGCCCTCATCATTTCTTTCAGCCCTCATTCTTTTGTGAAGTCTTCCATATACCTGTAAAATTATAAAACAAATTTGTATGCTCTTCTCCTGTTAATCTGTCTTTGTTGGTTTCATTTTCAGACCCAGCCAGAGACCCAAAGAAGATTGAGGAAAATCTTTTCCTCTCCTAGAGTTTGAATTTGGATTATATATCCAGAACATAGGTAAGTGGCTCAGTATACACTGATTTCTGATACCACCAATCTGTAATTGAATAATTTAGATAATTACCCAAATAAAATCCATTTGGAAGAAAACGTCACACATAGCTATTTGTAATTCCAAATTTGTCTCTGTATCCTTGCCTAACCTCTTTCACTTGAAATCTGCACCACTCCTCCTCCCACACCCCCTCCCTACCCACTTGGCAGTTCTGCCCTTGAACGTGGCTCTGAAATGGAGATGGCCTTGTTTCCTTCAGAGGAAGAAGACTGGCATCCTCTCTTGACCAGTGGTCAGTGGATTGATGTTGACATAGCACATTTACTGGAAAATGGTCAGAGATGCCGCTCCAGCTGTCCTTTGGAATGTGTTGCTCAAAATAGACCCATCCTCAGCTGGTGGGATTGAGCTGGGTCAGCAGGACCCACTCCATCCTCCTCACGCCTCGCGCGTGCCTCTGTGGCCCTGACTGAGCAAAGTCAGTTCTGTGTATTGGGCCTGGCAGATGTCTATTTTAAGCTGTACGCACCCCCACAGGACTGCTAGAGCATGCGTGCTGAGAGGGGACCTGTTTTCTCAACTCCTACTCTCCTCAGCGGTTGGCATGGCTCACGCTTGTCAGTGGTTGCTTACCCACTCACTCAGGACCTGTATGTAAGTTCTTCTCTGACAACAGAATGACCACTTGCTTCCACGCTTCTCCAACCCTGAGAAGTTAGGATGTTTTTCAGACATTATCTTATGAGCACTGTGTCTCCTTGGCAGAAAATATCTGTAACACTCAGCATTTTCACAAGATGAGTTAGTCACATCCTGAGTGTTTATCTGGGTGAATCAAGGAGAAGAAAAGACACAGAAGGAAACTGGAGCTTGATTTGGGTTAAGCTGCGGGGAACTTCTTTCCATCTTTAGCCTTGCTGATGAAGAGAAGATCACTAGCAGGATCTCACAGTGTTGGAATGTTGCAAGAATTACAGAAAAGCTCTGGTTCCTTTGTGTAGTCTTACAGTTATACAGTCTAGTTGCTTAGCCATAGAGCATTCAAGTCAAACTCTTTTCAGATTTTGGTAAAATATTGAGAAGTTCTTTTGACATGTTACAATTAGAGTATATTTGCTCATTGGCATTAACTGATTGAAACACTATGGCTGGCTATTGGTTTTCTTGAAAATATTCTTTCTGGTGCTTCTCCAAAGGCAACATGTGGACATCTTGTAATTCTTACATGTTCGTTGAGGGCCTTCTTGGTGACAGACATTTGTGCCAAGTGTTGGATACTTCTCTGTGTTCGGTATTTTATTGTAACTGAACTAGGTAAGTGCTACTAGTTTACAAAGATGTTGCTTAAAGGAAAAATAGATAAAGAGAGCAAGAGATTATATGATGTGCAACTGAATTTGTAAATGCTTACTGGTGCTGCCAGGGTCAAGCTGAAAAGGAGCAGTTCCAAACAGAAGATTCGCATCTTTGAGAATCTCTGTAAAAAGACAATAATATTTTATCCTAAAGTATTGCCAGTTATGAACTGTAGCCATAAGAATAAATAGAACACAAAAGTCTATATAAATATCCATCCCCTTAGCAGTCCATTAGTCCATTTCCTTTTGTTTAAAAAAACTGTATATAATTTAAATCTAAGTGTAGAAACTTTAAGAGCTTTCATATGTCTAATCATTCCAATGTGAATGTGAAAATTGTCCAACATTATTAAAACAATATAGAAATGAATTTATAGATATTTATTTACTCTATTGTCAGCCCAAACTTTTCCCTTTTGTCTTTAGAGAGAGAGAATTTAATTGAATTATTTATATAATTCAGAATAATATTAAGCAAAGAGTTAGTAAACTTGAAGATAGATCAATAGAAATGTAATTTGAACAAGAAAGGGAAAAAAGATTTTTAAATGACCATTTTCTTTTAGCCCTTTGTAAGTGTATTCAGCTTACTCAGGGACCTGTGTGATGATAGCAATGATCAACTCAGAATTCTATGTCTCAGAGAGGAAGTATAGCAAAATTAAGAACTAGGGTTTTAAAGTGAGATTTATGTTTGAGTTCTTGACTCTGTTATTTAATAGCCAAGGAACCCTGGGCAAGTCATTTAAACTCTCCTAACTTTGGTTACCTCATTTGTAAGACGTGAGTAATATTTATAGTTATATCTGATGAAAAAACTCTTAGATAGCTCTTTACACAAAGTCTGGCACATAGTAAATGCTCAATAAAGGTTAGCTATAGTCATTAAAATAAATGAACAGTTTAAAAATAACATTAAGTTAGTATAACAGCTCGTAACAGACTAAATGAATCTGCCAGGATAGCAAGCCCCACTGTGAGGAATGAAATCTTGTTTGCTATCAGCCTGGTGCCCAAATATATATCCTCATACTCATTAGCAAAGTATATGAAGTGGGAGCCACCTGTGGTCTGGAGACCAAGACAATTTATATAATACCTATTTTAATAGCTAACATTTACTGAAAACTAAAATGAGCCAAACACTGTTCTAAAAATTTGACATGTATTCAATTATTGTAGATAACAATAACCCTATGGAGTTAGGTGATGTTACCAGCCCTGTTTTATAGATTAATAAATAGACACAAATTCAAATAATTTGTCCCAGAATTCCTAGGTGTTCAGAGGCAGAACCAGGATTAGCAGCCAGGCAATGTAGCCCTAGAGCCAGACTCTACACCACCTTGAATAAGTTTCTATTCTTTTATCTTATTGCAGAACAATCTACATGGAGTTGATATAAAGGCTAATCATAGAATTATATTGGGCTCAACAAAATGATGTTTAAAAGACTAACATTTTATTATGGATAAAGGTACATGTTTATACTTTGGTAAATGTGTTAAGAGAATCTACTGAGTTTGTTTAAGTCTAGAAAGCCAATAGATTGAAAAAGAAAATTGACATAACTTTGGATGACTCATCTGTTGGTTTTGATACTAAGTATTTTACTAATTACCACACAGACATATAACAACCAATATGAAAATTAAAAATTTACACCACTCTTTGGTAGTACTTGAGAGAAAAATACTTTTAATAGGAAAAATAAGCTAAATACTATTGTAATTTTCAATCATTTCAAAGTAAAAACTTTGGTGAAATAAATAAAACTATTAAATATATTCTAAAATCCTGGGCTATTATCCTCTAAATTAATGCAATTTTAAGAACCTTAATCCTAGTCATGATTTAGCTTCTGAGCGTTCTAGGGATCAGGACAGTGTAAGCCATGTATCTAATAACTTATGCTAATCAATAGAAATATCAGCACAGATGAGGTTTGAGAGCATAAGTCTGATCATATTATCCTTATTCTGTCTTATAAGCAAAAGTATAGAGTAAAATTAAAGTCCTTGAGTCATTGTGTAGATTGATAATATTGGTAGTCAGACCAGAGAGAAAATGCTACCAAGCCACAAATTTTAGTTGTTCATTTCTAGAGCTTAGTAACGCACTTTCTTTTTATAAAACAAAACACTAAATATTACATAGTTGTGCCCACTGGAAAATATTTTCAATATGCATTTATTTTCAAAAGCAACATTCCTACCTGAATGGCATGCATCTTAAAAATGTAAACTATGTTATAAGGCTATTTGCTATCAAGAGAGTCAAATTACCTGGAGATCTTTGACCTTCAGAATACCTGGTTTCTTCTGCAGGATTAGCAGTCTTTGGGTATTTTGCTGAAATTTAAAGTTTGTTAGAGTACCCAATGGCCAATCAGCACTGGCTCATTTAGCACTAGAAAACAATTTGCTACCAGTGTCCACAGATAACCATAGGGGGCAGAGTAATTTTAATCTAAAAATGTTTTTGTGGTAAAAAGCTGCTATCAAATGTTCCAGAAAGTGGGATAAACAGAAAATATAAATACCTCAGCTTGGTATATTATGTTGTCAAATAATTAAAAGTGATTTCAGAACTATTAGTTCTGGCTGAGTAACTCGCAAGTTTACAAACAGAAAACATTGCAGCTATTCTTTTGTGTAGAAAGTTTGTCATTTCAATTGTGCCTGAATGAACTTCAGCGATATTTAAGAAAAATGCATTGAGTGCCTATTATGTGACAGGCATTAGGGAAACAGGTAGGAAAAAGAATCCCGGTCTTCACGGAGTTTATAAGCTGGTGGAGAGATAAGCAATAAACAACATAAATAAGTAAAATACATTATGTTGGGTAGTGACACAGACTCAGTCTAAGAAGAAAAAGCGTTGCAGGGAGATGACAATAACAAGCACTGGGAGTGGGAACATTGGGTGAAATTTTAGATTAAGAGGCCCGGGAAGGCCTTGTTGAGGGGGTGACTTTCCAGTAAAGACCTGTAGACATATGACTTTGTAGTGGAATTACATTCTAGTCAAAAGGAAGAGAAGAGGAGACTTCTCAGGGATAAGAGCCTGCTGACTTGTTCCAAGACAGGAAAGAGGTCAATTTGGCTGGATGGACTGCAAAGGGGAATAGCAGGAAATGAAGCCAGAGGGGTATTAAATGGCAGATGATGTAGTGCCCCTGGGTCATCATGAGGCTCCTGACTTCACTTGAGTGAGAAGGAAGCCCTTAGAGGTCTTGGGCAAGGGAGGAATTCAAGGAGGGACTGAGTAGGAAAAGACAAAGTCTGGCAAGCAAGCTCTTGTAGTAATCCAGTCATGAGACATTTGGGACTTGAACCAGAAGAAACGGTGAGAAGTGGTCATGTTCTAGATTTATTTTGAAAGTAAAGCCAATAGGAATGACTGATATACTGGATGTGGCTGTGAGAGAAAATCAAGAATCAAGGATGGCACCAAGGTTTTCATTTTGAGCGACTGGAAGAATAAAGTTACTCCATGATATTGTTATGAGGAAAACTGTAGAAGTGGTTTAGCAGGAAACATTGAGAGTTTGGGTTTGTATGTGAATGTTATAAAATGGTCAATTTTATATATATATAAAATGGTCAATTGACTTTTTCAATGAAATAAGTAGCATATGCATATCGGAATAAGCATTTTTAGGGCAGTTGTTTGGTCCAGTCTGCCTGCCAAATTCATGATTGCAAGAGTTCAGGAGGTTCCATTTAGTTTAAAATATTATACTACCCGGAGGGATAATTTATGTTAGAATTTTATGTAGAAAACATTAATAAAAGATAGTGTAAGAATTTTTTAACTCATGCCAAACAATAAGAACTACCTATGAAGTGGAATGAAGTGAAAGTCGCTCAGTCGTGTCCAACTCTTTGTGACCCCATGGACTATACAGCCCATGGAATTCTCTAGGCCAGAATACTGGAGTGGGTAGCCTTTCCCTTCTCCAGGGGATCTTCCCAACCTAGGGATTGAACCCAGGTCTCCCGCATTGCAGGTGGATTCTTTACCAGCTGAGCCACAAGGGAAGCCCGAGAACTACCTATAGCTTAACACAATTTAGCATACTATAAATGATATGTAATGAGATTTCAATGTAAGCTCCCAATTCTTCTAACTTTCAAAACAGACAAAAACCAAAAGAAAACAAGCGCAACAGCCCTTGGGTAGCTTTAGCTGAGAGAATGATTTCTTTTCTAGTTCAGGCTGAATCCCTATTTTTGCTTTCCCAAGTTCTGCACATCCTCTTCTGAGTGTCTGAAGCTGGTTCTTAAAACACTTGCCAGGATTAGAATTTTAGCTCTTGGGCTGGTGCCCCTGATGTTTCACAACCATTTAACCATGAAGTTTAGGGTATTTGAACATTGTCATCGACAGTGGAGATATTTAACTGGTAGCTTTGGAGTCAAACAGACCTGAGTTCAAATGCTGACTCTTACCTCTTGCTTGCTGTGGTCAGTTTCTTAAGCAATTAAATTGAACTTCTGTAGCCTCAATATCTCCATCTGACAATAGAGAGCTTGATAATAAGCTAAACTTTCATTGAGTGATTACTAAAATCCAAGTATTATTCTAAGTGTGGTCTTTAACTCACTTAATGTTTACAAAAACTCTATATTGTAGATACTGTTACTATCATTCTGATTTCAGTGATAAGACACAAGCAATTATGTGAAGTGACTTGCTTAAGGTCATATATCCAGATAATATAAACAGCCAGAATTTACAATTTGGCAATCTGACTGCAAAGTGAGGTTTGAAAACCACTTCACTGTACCATCTCATAAAGTCAGCATAAACATTAAATTGACAAATGTTCTTAATTCTAAACTAAATGATAAATACATGATAGCTCCTCACCCCACCCATTCTCCCATCATTATATAGTAATCCGGTATTCAGATGACATCCTTCTGTATCTCCTTTCTGTCCTCTATTTTCCTACCATGTTTCCTTTTATGATCATTTGATAAAGGAAAAAAGTAATCAATGAAATAGTGAAAGAAATAATAGAGTTGAAGTTTAAGAGCATATGGTGGGCTATTTCCCTAGACATCGCAAATACTAATGACTGGAATTTCAGCAAAATGTAAAGGATTTGACTGATACAGAAAAAGGCTAACAAGGAAATGGAAGTAAAGGAAAGGAGAGGCCAACCAATAGTGCTCAGTCATCTGTAAGACTGAACAGAAGCATACAGCTACGTAACACATTCACAAATTTCTATAACAGTTAGAAAGTCTGCAATGTTTTAAGGCTTTGTCCTCTTCTATAATAATAACTTTATACTTTTGAATGATCACATAGAAGTAAGCACCTGGTATGTGCCTTGTCCGTGGTACAGCCTTAGAAAATATTGGGGTTTTTCACTAATATTATTTTATAGTTTCAGATAGCTCTCAAATATGTTTTCCTTTGTCTTTCCTTCTTTTCAAAAACTTTTAGTGTATAAGAGATTTCCCCTCATTTAAGTGATGAGAAAGTGTTTAATTCTATCTAGATGAATCTGTGTTCTATGAGAGAAAATTCATAGAACATTAAGAGAAAAGTTGACTTAGCTACCGGTCCTACCAAGGAGTAAACTGGGAGTAGCTAAATATATATGCACTCCCAAAGCTAAAATGAATTCAAAGCTCAAAAAATAAAAATGCAACTTGAGCTTTAAATTTAGAACCTACAATTGACTAAAGCAAAAAAAGAGGGAAAAAAAAAA
Organism: Cervus canadensis; assembly: GCF_019320065.1. NCBI lineage: Eukaryota > Metazoa > Chordata > Mammalia > Artiodactyla > Cervidae > Cervus > Cervus canadensis. Next base: position 27,662,674 of record NC_057404.1, on the reverse strand, counting down.
TGAGCCTATTTTGGCTGAAAGTTTGCAGAGAAGAAACCATGGGGGAAAAACAGAGAATTTGCTGAAGTTCTGTGAAATAGAGATGTTACATCTACTGTCTTAAAACTTGCCCCCTGATTGAGCTTGAGCTTCAAAAACTCAATGTAAATTTCCTAAATATTTTTCTGTGATAAACAGTTTTGCCATAACATTTCTTAGGAACCAAAGATAAAGACCAGGGTTCAGTAAAAAATGTTATCTAGCCTCACACTATTTATATTTAATTGGAAAACAAAATAAAATAAAATTAGGAAAGAATAGAAAAAACAGGAAATAGACATGAACTCTCTTCTAGTTCTTGGTTCGTGGCTCAAGATGATGCACCTCGCTTGGCTTTCCTGGGCCAGCCTGACACATGGAGTTGATCTTTAAAGAGATTTTTAGATAAAAATAGTCCACAAAACATGTTTAATTTTGTGCTGATTTTTTTTATTTCTTATTCTTCACTTGATTGAGAACAATCATATAAAATATGAGCAGACTAATAACCTACAGTCTGTTCAGTTACCAGACCCTCATCTAGGAGTAAAGCTATGTGTTTTTGTTTTGTCTTGTTTTGTTTTTCCATCTATTTCTGGAACCTCCCACCTGTCTTCTCTGTACTTGTGCTCTAGGTCCAATTATTTTGATATACATTTTTAAAAACTTAAGATTGTAGGAACTCTTTTTATCTTGTGAGATGTTGGTTCCCAACGCATTGTTAACACATTTGATAATACAGTTCTCTGTATCATTGCAGGGTTTTAGAGGTATGCATATACTATACATATTTCTGACTAACTAAAATAATGCTCTATTTTCTCATTTATATACACAATAAATATAAAGAGTTTTCCCTCCTGAATCAGGGGGGGTGGTTCTTCACAGTGTTGTGAATGAAAAAGGGGGACCCTTTTTGAGCATCTCCTCCTTACCATATGGACCCTTAAAGACTTGTCAAGGCTGAAGACTTGTCAAGGCTTTAGGCATTTCATAGAAAAATTATTCCCTATTGATTTCCAGAAGTGAGTCTGAAATGGGTCTGTTGAGGCTTGCTGTGTTTTTAGCAGAAGGAAACATTTCTGTTTTAAATATGTTCATTCATGAGGATCAATATTCATCCTGAGTTTTAGAAAGGTCACTTTTTAAAACGTCACTTACAACTTTCTCATCTACCCCCAAATTATGTTTATTTTTGGTTTTAAACTTTTTTTCTCTTGGTGTTTGGGAATTTCAACAGAAGTACATACAAATTTCAGCCAGATATGGAACCACAAAGACTCATGGAACCACAAAGAGTCACGAACAGTGTGAAACTAGCTGTGTTCGTTGCTCTAGGCTATTTGTTTACAATTCAGCTATTACTAGCAAAGAAAGATATGTCAATATAATTTACTTTTATTTTTATATTAGAAAGATGTCTTATTACACCTTAAAGTGTAATTCAGAGGGTGTGGTTAAAATGTAATTATAATGACACCAGACTTTTCCTTCAGAACATGGTGATATTACTGGAAGTAGCTGTAAAATTTTGTTGTGTGACCTCAAGGGGGAAATATCTTTCATTCCCAAATACTCCTTGCCATTTTGTTTTACAAGACCGAATATCCTCTTAAGAGACAGAACATGATGACACATACCAGCTAGTTATTCATTGTATTGGACACATGCTGTTTTCTTACCTAATTTGGGCATATCTACTCTTCTCAGTTTTTAAACTTCATGTTTATCTGTATTGTGTTATTCTTTTACTTTAGTTCTTTTCTCATGACTATCATAATTTTCATGAACCCAGATTGTCTCTGTGCTTATTTGTTCTTATTTCAGTTATCTTTTGCCATGTAACAAACTACCTCCAAACTTAGTGGTTTAAAACACCCGCTGATTATTTTCTCTCAAGTGTCTATAGGGTAACTTGGCTTAGCTGTGTGGTACTTACTAGATCTCTCATTTGGGACATTCACACAGAGTGGGTGCAGGAGTTCTCTGAAGACTTAATTAGGCTACACCATCTAAGATGGTGCTTTGGTGCTTCTCCATATGACTTTCTCCAGTAGAACCAATTGAACTTCTTATATGTGGATCAGGACTTAAAATAACTCCATGAATTAAAAGCTCTTTAACTGAGGCTTCCCTGGTGGCTCAGAGGTAAAGAATCCACCTATCAGTGCAGGAGAAACAGGTTTGATTCCTTATCCGGGAAGATCATGCATGCTTCTGGCTAACGTGGGTCAGCAAACTTTCTCTATAAAGGACCAGATAGTAAATATTTTTATTTTTGCAGGCCGTGTGGAACTCGTGTGCCACAACTATTGTGCGTGTGCTCTAGAGCCTGGGAATTACAAGTATTGAGCCCACATTCTGCAACCATAGAGTTAACCATAGTAGTACTGATTTGATAATAACTCTTTCTGTATAGCATAAGTAATGGTTTATGTTATGCTGTTGATTTTCTGTAACTGTCCTATAGCTAGAATCAAGATTAAGCTTTCCCTCAGCTCGATAAGAGGTGAGACATGCCTGAAAAATCTCTGTCATGAAATTTCAAAAGATAATTAGGATAATAAAAATATTATCTTCAGTATTGTTTATTAAAGATAAATAGCATTCTTGGTGTTTTCAGGTTGGGGAGGTATCAGAAGCATTTTATTAAGTGGCTGCAGAAAAGAAACAACTCACAGATTGCTGTAACAAATACCAGAAATTTTACTACATGTTTTGTGAGTTCATTGATAGTTGGCTTGTATCCAAAGTGATTAACAACAGCTAAAATTTTAAATTGGGCTTCCCAGGTGGCCCAGTGATAATCTGCCTACCAATGCAGGAGACACAGATTCAGTCCCTGGGTTGGGAAATCCCCTAGAGAAGGACCTAGTAACCCACTCCATTTTTTTGCCTGGAAAATCCCATGGACAGAGGAGCCTGCAGTCCATGGGGTCATAAAAGAGTCAGACACAAATTAGCAACTAAACAACAACAACAACAAAAATTTTAAGTTAATCAATTCTTTATGGTTATGACTTTACACAGTCATCTAAAATGGGAGTGAGCAAACTATGACCTGTGGGCCAAATCTGGCCCAACATTTGTTTTTGCATATAGAGTTTTATTAGAACACAGCCATGCATATTTATTTACATTGTGTCTATGGCAGATTTTGCTACAGTGACAGATTTAACGAGTTGTGACAGAGGCCATATGGCCTTCAAAGCCAAAAATATTCATTATCTGGTCCTTTACAGAGACAGTTTGCTGACCCATGACTAAAATAAAATAAAAAGGTTGAATTTGTATTTTTTAAAAAGATAAGACATAGCACAGGGAACTCTATTCAATGCTCTGTAATGGCATGTATATGAAAATAATCTTAAAAAAAGAGTGGATATATGTACATGTATAGGTGCTTCACTTTGCTGTGTACCTGAAACTAACAAAACATTGTGAATCAACTAAAATAAAAAAATTTTAGAAAAAGAGATAAGACAAATTCTGCACACATTGATGGAGGGCCTATCTTCCTGGACCCTGGAAATTATAAAATATGGGAAGGAAAGCCTCCTGAAAAAAAGCAGAATATGAAAGAATGAAATTTGTATGGAACTTTCATTCTTAGAACAACAAATCAAGTTAATGAGTTTCTAACCCATTGAGTATTTTAAAGATGTAAGGGGAGAAAATATTTACAAGTGCTTATATTTGGATAAACAAAAGTGATTGTTTCATGGTTTCCTTTTAATCAACGTTGATTCTTTTTTTTAAGTGAAATTCACATTTCTTGACATTAGACTATCCTTTTCAGAAGAGTGTATTTGTATTTTTCTGCTTTTCTTATATCTTTGTTATTTCTTCTCTTTATCATTCAGAGAGATTCACTTTACCTAGAGATGGATTGGGTATTGTTTTGTTTTGTTTTTTTCAATAAGAGGAAGCCAAATGGAAAGAAAGTCAACATTTGGTTTTTCAGTTCTGAAATAGGCTCTTGAAACTTTCAGCATAAGCAGTCATTTGGAAAGCTAAAGCTTTAGTTTTGCAATGTGAAAATCTTTTTAAGAGCGGAAAGGGTGATAGAAAATCAACAGGGCCAACCACAAAAGAGGCAGGATATAGACTTTATGTTTCAATAATAAATTGAGAAGTCCAAGAGGGATATTCGGTGCTCAGATTAAATATGGCTAATTCTGGCTGCCCGCTGGGGAGGATATTGGTTGAGGCATCATGATGGAGGAGGTAAGAGGGACTTGAAGTGAGGAGATAGGCCCTGGAGTAACCACAGGGAGAGGTACAAAGTCATCTCTCAGAAGCAGCTATCTTGTGGCTATGCTAATATCCAAACCAACCACCCCGAAAGTGTGGCATGTGCTGGGAGGCCAGTTAGCACCTCATTGCCTGATGAGGGCCCACATGTCTCCATGAATTGTCTCGCAGAAGTAGCCCTCTTTCATGCCCTAGGACCCTTCTTAGTCCATCCAAACTCCCTTTCCTTGTGTGGCCAGCCTCTTTAAATGGTCCAGGACGCTCCTAAGCCTCCCAAACTTTAGTATTTAGAAGAGGCGTTTGGAGGAGCAGCTCTCTGACAACCTTGTACGTCTCCATGTACACCATATGGGCAAGAACTGACTGTAGTCCAGCATTAGTCTGGGCAAAGCGCCTTGTGATTTCTCCTGGAGCAAAAAAGGATGAGCAGCCAGCTGAGGAGATGCTCTAGGCAGACCTCCTCTCTGTCTTATGGGAGATAATCACAAGGTCATTTCTCATCTACCTTCCTAGTTTCAGTTGAGTATAGGACTTTCAATTTTACCCCTACCTGCCTCGCCTTAGGGTTTAATTGCAGACCTCAGCATAAGTCTTTCTGCTTGGCTGGGCTTCCCCAGTGGCTCAATGGTAAAGAACCCACCTGCCAAAGCAGGAAACACGGGTTCAATCCCTGGGGTGGGAGGATCCCCTGGAGAGGGAAATAGCAACACACTCCAGTATGCTTGCCCATGAACAGAGGAGCCTGTTGAACAGAGGGCTACAGTCCATGGGCTACAGTCTTTTGGGGTCCCAAAAGAGACATGACTTGGAAACTGAATAACAGTCTCCTTGGCTAGAGGTAAGACCTGGTCGCTCATCAGCAGAATGACCCAGGACCTGTGCTGTCTGCCGTCTGGCCTCTCTGGTTCAGGGTCTCCCATGGGACCAGGGACGCAGGGAGAGGACCTCAGGCTGACCCTGCTCTTGCTCTTGTGGAAACTGCTTGACTCCACCATAGCTCGGTCTCCCTACTGGCTGAATCTGTGGAATTTCAGTGACCAAACCCAGTAGCTGCAGTTAGATCTTCATGGCCCTGTTAGAATCACATTGCCATGTGGGGATGCTTGACTGCTCAAAAGGGACAAAGTATTGCCCTATTTGGGCAACAGCATAAAAGGAGATTTTCCTTGCTTATTAGCAGTTGCTTTTCTCAAGGGGATTTTTTTTTATCACCTGAGCATGACATGAAAGCTGTAAAGTTTTATCTTATTAACTCTGAAGGGCAAAGGAGTGAAACATTGTTATTGTTGTTACACATGCTCTTATCAAAAGTTTCTTCTTCTGATTCCCAGATAGATTCACTTATCTTAACAGGGCATCCTTTCTGTATGAAGAAAGAAGCTCTGAGAGGTACCCAGGGCATGAACCCTGGACCAGTCTCCTTTCCTCCACTTACCAGCCCTATTGTCTCAGCCAAGTTACTAAAGATCTCTGTAAGTCAGTGCGCTTACCAATGAAATGGAGTTGATTTCCAGTAACTGTAAGAATTAAGTGAAGTAATATATGTAACATACTTAGAAACCAACTGACTCTTAGCAAGTGTCTAATAAACATTACTTATTATATTAATGAAAATTGTGTTTCTGAAATCTTAAGGTGCAAGAGAATCACCTGACCACCTCCACCACCCCCGTTTCTGATTTAACAGATCTTGAATGGAGCTCCAGACTTTGCACTTCTAACATGTTCTCTGGTGATACTGATATTGCTCTTCTGATGGCTACACTTTGAGAACTACTGGGTTAGGATATAACTTTCAGGAAAAAAATTTATAGAAACCTGTTAGCAAAGTGTCTTAAAAAAATAGAAGTTAATTTCTAGGGATTGGGTGTCCAGGACTGGTATCATGCTCCTTAAAGCCAGACCTTTTCTACCTTGTGACCTTGTCATCCAAAGACAGTCACAGATGACTCACCACCATGGTTGCCTTCCAGCCATAGGAGGGAGAAATGGGAGGAAGAGAAAGAGAATAACATCTATCTTGAGGGAGACAACCAAGAGCTTGTGCACATATAATCATGCCAGAACTTAAATCAAACGGACACATCTAGCTCCAAGGCAAGTGGAAGAAATTAGAAGTTATTCTGTAGCCACCGGCTTAGCTAAAAACCTCCAGGGTTCAGAGAAATAAGGGTGAACAGATACTGATTGGCACCTAGGATCTCAGTCACAGCTACAGACAGCTATCTACCATTAAACAAAAAAAAAGAATTTTCTATGTGTAGGAGAGTATTAATATCCAACTTCATTACCACCACCATCTCATATAAGCATAATTTATTTCACTTTTTATCTTTTCTCCATTCAAAGGAGTCATTTGATTTATTCTTGGGGGGAAAGATTATCTTTCTCTGTGAAAAATTAAAATGTTCCTCTTCCTTTTTTAGTAATTTGCATCAAGTTTCTTCCAGGTGAGCCTTCAATAGATACGATGAGGAATTATAGAAAATAGAGCTTCTGGTAGGGAAAATCAAAGGGAATTTGGAGCAAGAGGCCAGGGAGGCTTACTAGCTAGAATGGCAGGAAGAGATTGGAACTCTGACACGTAAGTAGGATAAGTGTTTCAAGAGAGTGCTTCCATGCAGAAGATATTGCATGATACAGAGGAGAGAGCAGCTGTGAAGGGCATCATTAGGGTTTGCCGTGGTGATTTAGTCACTAAGTCATGTCTGACTCTTTTGACCCCATGGACTGTAGCCCACCAGGCCTCTCTGTCCATGGGATTTCCCAGGCAAGAATATTGCAGTGGGTTGCCATTTCCTTCTCCAGGGGATTTTCCCAACCCACAGACCAAACCCAGGTCTCCTGCATTGCAGGCAGATTCTTTACTGACTGAGCCACTAGGGAAGCCTCCAAGGTGTGCAGGGACTGTGTTAAATCATAGCCCTCACCAGCCCACCTCCTAGTCTTCATCCAAGAACTTCATTGTCTCCATGGACCCTGGGTAGCCGATGGTATACAGGCCTTACTATCTGATTACCCGTTTGTGCTAGTTTCTGGACTTGGTTTTAATTTTTCCTATGCTACCACTGCATACTCCAAGTGAAGGCTTGCCACAGTGCTCCTTTAGAAATTATGCTGCAAGTCTGAAGGAGATTCCTACATGCTTGAGCAATGGTGGAGAACAGCCACCATTCTGCACTCAGGGACTGAAGTGTACTAACTTGAATCCCTGAGGTAGAATAGTCAAAAGCAAAGCAAACAAACAAAAGTAAAAGGAAAGATTAACCGATTTTTGTATATAACAATGAACTAGACGGTGTGGACTGTGTTAGTCGCTTAGTCATGTCCGACTCTTTGCGACCCCATGGACTATAGCCTGCCAGTCTTCTCTGTCTGTGGAATTCTCCAGGCAAAAATACTGGAGTGGATTGTCATTCCCTTCTCCAGAGGAACTTCCCAACCCAGGGATCAAGCCCTGGTCTCTGGCCTCACAGGCAGATTCTTTACCATTTGAGCTACAAGGAAGTCTTATATAACAATGAATAACTTCAAAATATGAATAAAGTTCAGAGATTTCAGCAATCCTTTCCAAATCTAAGATTTGATGATTCTATGATATATTGAGTTGGTTTATGACAATGTCACAAATAAATAGGAAAGATTACCTATATCACCTAATAAATATTTATCACACTATTCCCAAGGCGTCCATCTAATCACAAGTTTTTGCTTCCAGAATATTGGAAATAAAAGCAAAACTAAACAAATGGGACCTAATGAAACTTAAAAGCTTTTGCACAACAAAGGAAACTATAAGTAAGGTGAAAAGACAGCCCTCAGATTGGGAGAAAATAATAGCAAATGAAGCAACAAAGGATTAATCTCAAAAATATACAAGCAACTCCTGAAGCTCAATTCCAGAAAAATAAATGACCCAATCAAAAAATGGGCCAAAGAACTAAACAGACATTTCTCCAAAGAAGACATACAGATGGCTAACAAACACATGAAAAGATGCTCAACATCACTCATTATCAGAGAAATGCAAATCAAAACCACAATGAGGTACCATTACACAGCCAGTCAGGATGGCTGCTATCCAAAAGTCTACAAGCAATAAATGCTGGAGAGGGTGTGGAGAAAAGGGAACCCTCTTACACTGTTGGTGGGAATGCAAACTAGTACAGCCACTATGGAGAACAGTGTGGAGATTTCTTAAAAAAACTGGAAATAGAACTGCCATATGACCCAGCAATCCCACTTCTGGGCATACACACTGAGGAAACCAGATCTGAAAGAGACACATGCACCCCAATGTTCATCGCAGCACTGTTTATAATAGCCAGGACATGGAAGCAACCTAGATGCCCATCAGCAGACGAATGGATAAGGAAGCTGTGGTACATATACACCATGGAATATTACTCAGCCATTAAAAAAGAATTCATTTGAATCAGTTCTAATGAGATGGATGAAACTGGAGCCCATTATACAGAGTGAAGTAAGCCAGAAAGATAAACACCAATACAGTATACTAACACATATATATGGAATTTAGAAAGATGGTAACGATAACCCTATATGCAAAACAGAAAAAGAGACACAGAGGTACAGAACAGACTTTTGAACTCTGTGGGAGAAGGTGAGGGTGGGATGTTGCGAAAGAACAGCATGTATATTATCCATGGTGAAACAGATCACCAGCCCAGGTGGGATGCATGAGACAAGTGCTCGGGCCTGGTGCACTGGGAAGACCCAGAGGAATCGGGTGGAGAGGGAGGTGGGAGGGGGGATCGGGACGGGGAATACACATAACTCCATGGCTAATTCATGTCAATGTATGACAAAACCCACTGAAATGTTGTGAAGTAATTAGCCTCCAACTAATAAAAATAAATGAAAAAAAAAAGTTTTTGCTTATAAAGATTCATTAGGACAAGAAAAAAAGTTCTATGAATTCTCAAAAGGCAGTTTTTATGGTCAGGTAATTCTATTACAATCAGATACACCTAAGTGTTAAGGTACAGGAAAGAAAGGACTGGAGAGGGGAGAGGTTATGATGATCTGGGTATCTCACAATGTACTGGATTCTGAACAGCAATCCAGTGTACACGGCAGTGTACTCGGCAGAGTATACTCCATATGTAGAAGGTGAGGGAACAAAGACTAAGGAAGGAAGCTCTTGATGTCACCATCGTTCAAGCCCACCTAATTCCAGGTTTCATGCATTTTGCACAATACCAAACAGCCTATTTAGAAAGGTATACCAAAAACATCAGAGGATCCTTGCTTTGGAAATGTTCTTTAGGGCTCAAGTCATAAAATATAGCTGGTCCTAAGAAATTTGTGATAGAGAACAAGGTTTATTTGTTCAACAAGCCCTCATCATTAAAGATTTTCTGCCCACTCATGGCTTAACATCCATTCTTAATGAATACATACTAATGAATATAGCATTCCTGATGAACATAGGCTAATGGTTAAGAAACAGATCCTAAAGCTAGGCTCTCTATGTCTTAACTTCAGTTTTGCCATAATGATCTGATGCAAGCTGCTTAATCTCTTTATTCCTCAGCCGCTTTGTCAATAATATTGGCAATGACAATAAAACATACCTGATAAAGTTTTGTGAGGATTTACTGGTGGCTCAGAGTTTAAAGCGTCTGCCTGCAATGTGTATGTATGTATGTATGTATGCATGTATGTATGTATGTATGTATGTATGTATTTATATATATATATATATATATATATATATGACTTCCCTGGTGGCTCAGATGGTAAAGCGTCTGTCTACCATGTGGGAGTCCCGGGTTTGATCCCTGGGTCGGGAAGATCCCCTGGAGAAGGAAATGGCAGCCCACTCCAGTACTCTTGCCTGGAAAATCCCGTGGACGGAGGAGCCTGGTGGGCTACAGTCCATTGGGTCGCAAAGAGTCGGACACGACTGAGTGACTCCACCACCATATATATACATACATACATCTCCTGGTGAAGGACAGGGAAGCCTGGCATGCAGCAGTCCATGGGGTCGCAAATAGTTGAACAAGACTGATTGACTGAACAACAGCAAAGATATATATATATATATATGTGTGTGTGTATATATATGTATATGTGTATATATATATACATACACACATATGAAGGTAGGCACATAGAAATAGAGATATTGGTGAATCTAGGTGCTCATGTACTAGTTACCCAACCTTTCTGAAGGCTTGGTATTTTTCATAATAAAAAATTAGGAGATGATGGGTTGATGTATGTGTAAGAGTTTTCTACCTCATCCCACCCCTACCCTACCTAAAACCAAATCAAATAGGTATGGGGTTGCCAGATGTAACACAGGACATTCAATTAAACTTAAATTTCAAATAATAAATCATTCATTTAGTACAAATATGTCCCAAATAGTTCACAAAGGCCAAATATTGCATGGCACATACTTATACTAATGAGTTACTCATTATTTATCTGAAATTCAAATTTAACTAGGTATCCTACATTTTCATTCATAAAATCTGGCAAGTCTAATAAAAGCTATTTATCATGATATACATGGCTGAGCCTGCCCACAAGCATGTCAAAATCTTAGTCGAGTTAATTTATCCATGAGAAAATGTCTATAGTCTTTCTGAGTTTTAAACCATAGTAGAAATAAACTTTTGTCCTTTAGCTGAATTGTTCTCCCTCTGGTCTCACCTTTTCCCATCCTGAATTTTTTCTTCATAATTATAACACATCTGAAGGGTTGCATTTTTATTTGTGATAAAATCCATAGATACAATATACATACAGGTCACATAAAAATACATGACAGTGATAATTAAACCTAATATACAGTGACAGGTAGTGTGATTAAAGAACTGCACATTTATTGTATACAGTGTCACTAATGTTAGTGAATCTAATCTCTTCTAAGAAGCAGCTCTTGCACAGAATATGTTTTAGCAGTTAGTGGAAACACATTAAAATTACTATTTATAGGACTACAACCTCAAAATACTCAGTCACACACTATCTCATGCATTGGTGTACCACTTGATGAATGGCCCTGATTTATGAGCTTTCAATAATATACTAGGGAAAAGCAATAAGAAGCCCATTACTTGCAGAAGCAATTACAGAAAACCACTTTGGAACAGTAGCACCATTCCATATTATAAAATGCACATTTGTTATATTGCACCTTCCTGAGTTGAACTTTGAAAAGGGTAGCCACACAAAATCCCAGAATGGGTGAACTCATCCCAGTCTGGGCCTTCACTGGTGGCTGTAGTAATCTTGACCATCATAGCTGTCATAGCCACGCCCTTTATAGTAGCTATACTCATCCTCATAGGCTCGATAACTGTCCCCACGAGGATCTCCATTCTCACTTTCATAGATTTCATACCCATTGTCATACTCATTGGTGCCTGTTTGTTCATACTCCCCAGGGGTGGTGGTTTTCCCAAACAGTGGTGGGGTGGTCCCATAGACCTCCTGGGGTGGGGTTGTAGATTTAAACCCACCATTTGGAGAAATAGTGGTCTCTCCAGCCACTGAGGTTCTTTCTGTATTGGCTTCAGTGACACTTTCCTCTTCGCCTTCTTCCTCTCCATTATCCCCACCACTGCTGCCATGGCCATTGTCAACCTCTGTACTGTTGCTGCTGGTGCCATTTATGCCTTGCTCATTGTCATCCACTTCTGCCTCATTTTCTTCCTCTTCTTCTTCCTCTTCTTCTTCATCACTCTCATCCTCTTTTGTAGCCTTCTTTCCTGTAGCCCCAGCCTATAAGGAAAAGTTTGAAAGAATTCAAATCTAGGTGTGAAAAACATAAAACTTAAGGCCATTGTTTCATCCAACACAAGCTTTCTGTACTGACATTATTGTACTACATGCAATTTTGAATAGAAACCAATTTAACTTACAAAAGAACCTGGTGGAGGTTTTAAATTCAGAATTAGTACCTTTGTCATTGGATGCTAATGGAAAAAAAGCCACTTGATAAATAAGTCTTTCCTGTGGGAGATGCTTTCTATAACTTTGCTACCTGCTTTCTCTGCCTTGGAAACCTCTTCCCAGAAATGCAGTGGTATCTCTCCGCACTTTTTATCCATTGCTAAGATGCTTGGCCTTTGTCTTCTGTGGTAATGTTGAAAAGTCAGTGTAAGAACATGGGAAGAGATCTTGCCTAGGAAAAGATTTCTCCTTATTTATTTGTAAACAGGGATATTGTACCTGCTCTTACTTTTTCATCAAGTTAATGAAGATAATATAAAATACTGTATGTATAGTGTCAGGATAACCTCGGACTTCAGTAAAGAAAGGAAAGCAGATTGAACATTTTGGAGGAATTGTTACCTTCTTGGGAAGCCGGATGGCAGCTAGACCTATGTGTCCAGTTCCAGGTGTAATCTCCTCTCCATAGCCAAGTGTGGTAGTGGAAAGGGTGGCATTCTCAGCCTCTGATTCTTCGTCTTCATTTTCATCAGAATCTTCATTCCCTCCGTTGTTTCCTTCTTCATTTGAAGTCTCCTGTTGAAAATGTCCAGAGCAAGAAAAAATTATTTTAACTGAAAGATAGCTGAAGATTTGTTGGAGTCATGAACCATTATTGGGAAAATAACAATGGTCGATGGTTTCCCTCAGCCATCTCTTCGCCCAGTGTTGACAACTTGGCTTCCTCTTACGCCAGCTGCAGTTCTCACTTCTTGGAATTCAAAGTATTTTTACCCTGTTTACCTCACTATGGTGTGTTTTAGATATTTCTATATTCTATTTAATCAATTCAAAAATATTTATGTAATAATTTCAGCACGTCTGACTATATGGTATCATAGCATATATAGCTTAGGCTCCAGTGTTCTTGCCTGAAGAATTCCAGGGATGGCGGAGCCTGGTGGGCTGCCGGCTATGGGGTCGCACAGAGTTGGACACGACTGAAGCTACTTAGCAGCAGGAGCAGCTTGAAGTCTTATTAATTAATAACTACTGTGACATGATAGTACATTAATTATTGTATTTGCTGACAAATAAGCTGAGAAATTTAGATTTATTTTCTTATTCCCTAGAGATGCCTTGTAAGGTGAGATTATTACTTATACTCTTTAGAAAAGGAAAGTAAGCTCAGATAAATTAAATAATTAACTAAAGTCTTATGGTGAGTGATGAAACTATATCTTTCTAACTAAAAGAAAAATTGAGCCCTTTTTTTGTACCATGATGATTTTCCATGAGGAGGAGGATTTATGTGAATTGCCCACACTACACCTAGGATGTTTTTATTTTAAGGAATTTTCTTTTTTTATAGAACCCCCTCTCTTCAAACAAGTTAATTGCATCTCTTATGTACTATAAAAAAAAAAGAAGTGAATGTATTTCATTTACTTTCAAGAGTATTTAAAGAAAAAGAGATATATTAAATTCAAAATCCATCTGCTAACATATAAACCAGTTCTGAGCTATGTGCAGTATTCAAAAGATTCCATGATTTTTCTGTGAAATGAAGAAACTAAACACTCCAATAAATTCATACTGGTGTATTATGTTATTATAGGAAGATGTTTTCTAAAAATTACTACTCCTCTATGAATATTTTTATCATCTTCAATATTTTACTATTTTGTCTTTACTCCATGTTGTTAGGCAATAAACTGTTGACTGAGTTAATCTCCCAAAGTAATTCATAGCTAGTATTGAAAGTCAAGAATTCATACACAGAGAATTTATTTAGTTTAAATGAGTACTAGAAAAGTGAATTTATTTCAATGCATTTTTAAAGGGATTATATGTTAGGATAACTTTAACTAGGCATCTTATATTTTAAGACTTCAAAACAAACAAACAAAAGCCACATTTAGCTTTTCTTATTACAAAAATGATCTATGTCTGTTTCATCAGATTTGTAAATTTTACTGTTTCAATGAATGCTTGGGACTACTAGAGTTCACCTCAAAACAGTCACCAAGCTAACTTTGTCAAATATTCCACAAACGTCATACTGTTTATTTACTTTTTCATGTTTATATACTTTAGTCCAACAGACTAAACCTTTTAGGGGAGAAAGAGGAAAGCTCTTTTGGGTAAGAAAATATACAGATTGGGTCCTTCACACTTGTTTCACAAGTGAAAAAACTGAGGTCCAGTGGGACAAACGACTAGCACAAGGTCAAAGACATGGCATTTCATTAGCAGCAGGGTCGTGACCACAGACCCAGACTCCCAATTTGTAGGATTCTCTCTATTTTCCCCTACAACACCCTTTCTTTTTCTGGTACTTTATTTAAGGTGGTCCTGCTGCAGTGACTTAAAAGGGAAAGTAGGTCAAACTTTTGATGGATGTATGTGTGTTAGTCGCTCTGTCATGTTCAACTCTTTGCAACCCCATGGACTATAGTCTGCCAGGCTCCTCTGTCCATGGAATTCTCCAGGCAAGAATATTGGAGTAGATAGCCATTCCCTTCTCCAGGGGATCTTCCTGACCCAGGGATCAAACCCAGGTCTCCTGCATTGCAGGTGAATTCTTTACCATCAGGGCCACCAGGGAAGCCCTAGACCTCAAATATCTTTTTGAATAGAAAAATTAACAGTCATTTGTACTTGAGTGTATTATTAACCCACTAGAATGACTAAAATGGCTGAAAGAAACGTGTTGATGAGAATGTAGAGCTGATGGAATGCTCCCATAGGGATAGTGGGAGTTTACATTAGTATCTTGGCGTGGGAAGCTGTTGGTGGCGTCTCCTCAGGATGAATATATGCAGACCTTTCAACATAGACATTTCACGTCTAGGTAGAGTGGCCTCCAGAAGTGAATGCACATGTTCACCAGCAGGAGTGCTAGACCATTTACAGCGGCACTCTTTGGTCACAGCCCAAATCTGAAGACTCCTTAACTGCCCATCAACAGAAGGTTAGCACATTGTGATACACAGACATGATGAAACACTGATATTGAAAACAAATGATTTACAACTACAGAACCATATGGGTCAGTCTCTGAAGCTGAGAGTAAAAGAGGCTACATGTAAAAGCGTATATGCTGCATGATTCCATATATACATGTGTGTTTGTGAATGAAACACAGAAAGAGCCAAAAACAATTTTCTGATAGGAGTCATCATAGCATTTGCCCTTGGTGGGGATTGATTAATTAATGGGATGGAGCACAAAACATGTGCTGCTTTTTCTATAGGTTCTGGGTAAGACAAAGTGTTTGATTTCTGAAATTTCAATCATCTACAGACTTACGATAATTGTGTTATGTATATTGAAAGTGAAAGTTGCTCAGTCGTGTCTGACTCTTTGCGACCCCATGGACTGTATAGTCCATGGAATTCTCCAGGCCAGAATACTGGGGTGGGTAGCCTTTCCCTTCTCCAGGGGATCTTCTCAACCCAGGGATAGAACACAAGTCTCCCACATTGCAGGCCTATTCTTTACCAGCTGAGCCACAACGGAAGCCAATGTGTCAATAAAACTTTAAAATGTGAGACTGGATAATTTAGGAGAGGGGAAAAAAATGTATGATCATGAAGTAGAAAATATGCCTAAGCACCTGATCCTGGGAATACAATTCTGGGGACTCTGTATTTAACCTAAATTGCCAGTGAAATTTTAGAGAAGAGATGGGGAAAAAAGAAGTTCTAAATTGTCTTCAGGACGGAAGACTACAAATTTTATGCATGCAGTGTTCCATTATCACGTTGAATGAATGGTCCTTGGAGCATTTATTCCTCTGAAGTTCTAAAACCGAACCACCAAATATTGACTGGGCACTAAATACATATAAGAATCTGAGCTGGGCAGCGTAAAGAGATGCAGAAGAGATTACAGCACTGTTCATCCTCAACCAGTGGTTGTAACCTGTGGTCTCAAGGTCTTGGGTCTTGGGAGCTTGCAGATAAGTTCTGAGAGGACTAGAAATGTTCACAGACTGTTGGGGAAATATTGAGTAGGTGAGATTTCATCAGAGTCCTGAAGGACTCTTAATCTTCTTCCATCCCCAACCACCATTACAACAAATCAAGAACCATTGCCAAAAGGTATGCAATCCAGTTGGGAAATCTAGCTGGTAAGGCAATTTTACAGTCACTGTACAGCAAACAGCTGTAGTTAAATGGATTACCCTAGCTTAGTTCTTGTGTAAGATTAGTATGTGGAACTCTGGGCAAAATTTTGTGGGATTTAATAGGTGGCATTTTTCCTGGTACTGGCTTGACATTCTTGTAAGGTCTTCCTTTAAAAGCTGTTGGGTTAAATTATGGTACTGAAAATGTTATTTTATGGTTTAAAAAATTAAACTAATTATTTGTCACTTTTAAAGTTCCCATACCACTTTGTTTTCAGGATAGCAGACATTTATCCATGATCCGTTTTGGACTGTCATTGTCCCTTCATAAATAGCACCTAAGAATACCTGAATTTAGAAGGTTCCCAAACCAGTGGATAGCTATAATTGACTATCCAGGAAAGTGTACCTAAATAGTAGTTTGCACGGGCAAGGATATTAGCTGTAAACATGTTAGTACAATTTCCAGGTTATGTAGAATTTTAGCCATGAACTACACTAATTTGTAGTACTGTATAGGAAGATATTTCTACATCTTGAGTATTTGCATTTCTGCAAGGACATGAATTTCATTATTAGACAAAAAGACATATGAAATTCCAATTAAAAAGAACAGCCCTACTGTGTGAGTCAAGAAGGCAGATGAGGCACTTCCCTGGTGGTCCAGTGGTTAAGAATCTGCCTGCCAATTCAGGGGACACGGGTTCGATCCCTGGTCTGGGAGGATTCCACATGCCACAGGGCAACTAAGCCCATGGGCCACAACTGCTGAGCTCGCTACAACAAAAGAAGCCACCACAAACCCAAGCACTGCAACTAGAGTAACCCCACTCACATCTAGAGAAAGCCTGCACACAGCAACAAAGATCCAGCACAACCATAAATAAATGAACATTAAAAAAGAAAGGCAGATGACACAATAACACTGTAGAGAATCTAAGACTAACTTTCTTATACTACCCACTCATCAAACTGAATTTTTAAAGTTCAGTCCTTATAAACAGTGCAATACATAAAACAAGTATTGTGCTAAGTTTAGGATTATTATGTATTTACCTTTCACCATCACACTCTGTCCATCTATAAATGTAAATAATGCTTTCTTCCTTTCTTTCAGAATCAACATTTCTTCCACTTAAAATGGAGATACTTTTGTATTCATGTACCACTTACAGGTAACTTTAACCCCAAACTGTAATAGTGTTTTAAACAGGTCGTTTTAGTTAATTCTAATTTAAATAATAACCCCCTTCTCCAAAATAGAAGACTGGGGGCAGTTGGTAAGCTGGCAGTGGCTATTTGCTGAGTCTAAGCTACAGGAAACTAGTTTCCTATTTATTTATTTTGTGCTGTCTGGTTTGTTATGAAAAAAAAAAAAAAAAGACTGCAGAAATTCCTTACCTCTTCTTCCTCCTCTTCTTCTGAGCTATCACCATTTCCATTTTCTTCAGATGAGTCACTACTGCTCTAAAAAATATGTATACATGAATTCATACACATATGAATATATGTACATAAGTATTTATTTACTTAGAACAGTTCTCAGCTACTGTGAGAAAGATATGAAGAGACTAGACATATACAAAACGAGGTTAGAGAAAAAGGTGTATTTTACAGTGACCAAGATATGCTTTGAAATACTCCATTTTTAACTTCAAAAGCATTGACAATATGTTAAAACGTTTTGTGTGTAAAAACTAGAGCAATGAATGGCAAAATGACTTAGCTCTGAGAGAATGAGAGGATTATCTGGTCCAATTTTTTTATTTTACAGAGAAGGAATCTGAAGCTCACAATGGCTGAATTCTCCAACCAGTTCACGGCAAATCTTAAGCTAAAACATAGATACCATTGTTTCATTTTCTTTATAAAATATGAATGAAATGATAATTTGAATTATTACAAAATATAAGTTGTTGTGTTCTAAATCGCTTCAGTCGTGTCCGACTCTGTGTGACCCTATGGACTGTAGCCCGCTGGCTTCCTCTGTCCATGGGATTCTCCAGGCAAGAATACTGGAGCGGGTAGCCAAGCCCTCCTTCAGGAGCTCTTCCCAACCTAGGTATCTAATCTGTGTCTCCTTTTCTTCAGCACTGTAGGCAGGTTCTTTATCAGTAGCACCACCTGGATGATTTTCTTAAATGATGAGCTCTCCTGGTGAATTTAAATTAGACTTTGACTTGAAATTAAATTTGCGTATAATTTTAGTATCTTTTAATCTAATTAAAGTGAAGTCGCTCAGTTGTGTCCGACTCTTTGTGACCCCATGGACTGTAGCCTACCAGGCTCCTCAGTCTATGGAATTTTCCAGGCAAGAGTACTGGAGTGGGTTGCTATTTCCTTCTCCAGGGGATCTTCCCAACCCAGGGATTGAACCTGGGTCTCCCACACTGCAGAGAGAGGCTTTACCGTCTGAGTCATCAGGGAAGCCCAATCTAATTAAAGCCATTCCTAAATTGAAGTGTGTGTATGTCTATAAAACTTTATGAGAGAAAAATTCATAGAAGAGATACAAGTTATATAAGAAGATAAAATAATTTACCTATTTAGGAAATTTATGAGTACCATTTCTCTAAAAACTCAATATTGAATGAGAATAAATTAAACCAAGGAGTCTATATAAAAATAAAAGTTAATGAGCTTTGCTATGTTTTTTAAAATATTTATTTACGTATTTATTTATACATAAATATTTATGTATATTTACAGTTTTTAGTTGTTGCATGCAAGGCCTAGTTCCCTGACCAGGGATTGAACCCAGGCCTCCTGCGTTGGGAGTCCAGAGTCTTAGCCACTGGGCCAGAGAAGTTCCAACTTTGCTACTTTTTAAAAGGAAATGTTAATCCCAATTAAATTTTCCTTCTTTTTCCCCAACCACTATTTATCCTTGGTATAAGTAATAACCCAACGTAAGATTCTATCATTTTCTGCCCTGCAAATTTACCTTTGATTCTGGTGACTTGTGAAGTACTGTGGGTCTTAGAAAACATAGCTATAGAAGAACCTTAGGGTGAGAGATTAGTTGAGGGAATATTTATGTCCCAGTACTGCTCAGGTCTCTGCCTGTGGGGCTCATTCTTCAGGTGGCCACGCCATACACCCAGGGAAAGGAATGCTGTCCCCTTGAGCCAAGAATAATCGTGGGTGGAAAAGAGAACAATTAGACTGACTCTTCCACTGCCATGACCTTAATGGCTGTGTCTTCCCTAGCCCAGAGGTGAAAAAAGCATAAGGTTCTATTGAAACTATTTCTGTTTGTTAGTTAAATTAAACAGACAGAGGACAGCTTATTTGTGTATTTTGTCTCAGCAGGAGTGGTTTTTTAATGTAATTAAGATTTATTTGATTTTCATACAACAGCAGGATAAAAATTCTATTCAAGTTCCCATACACTATAAACCAGGAAACTCTGGAACTTATCCAGGGACATAAAACAAGGTACAAAAATTTCATGGTCTAAAGGTGTTGAAATCATACTCAGTGGGAGTGTTTTAATCATTTTACAAGCTTCCTCACCCCTAGCTTTCATTCTACTTCAGCCACAATTAGTACCTACATAAAGACAATTTTAAAACTGCTTGAAATGCCTTGAAGCCTCAGCAATTTTTTATTCTCCTTTCTTTTGGTTAGGCCTTATTACCAAGTTGTTACTAAGTCCTACATATCCTTCTGGAAGTCTTTCATATACTCCTTCCAACCTCTATCCTTACTGGATTTTTTTAATTCCAGAAGACACATTCCAGGTGTTGTACTGATAATCACAATCATAGCAAGAGAGGAAGTTGGAAATATGGGCAGTTTTTCCACGTCAAGTACTGTGATAACTGAGATGAGTCTGATAAAAGAAATATAAGATAAAGTCCTTGCTGTCTAAGAGTTCACACACTAATCAAATATTTTAATCATAAAAAAAAGTTTCCTCAATTAAAAATGCTTAGGGTATTAACCTTATTTATACTTCCATTTCTATAGCCAAGCAGATAAACTGCAATAGGCTGACAGCCTGGCAATCAATATATTTCATACATATTGGTATTCTGGAAATGATTATATAAAAACAAAGATTCCATCTGAATATAACATGAATTTCAAAGCCAATGAAGCTTAATGATTTTGGGGGTGATAATCTGCATACTAAATACTTAATAGACTTAACAAAATGAATAGTTAAGAGCTATGGAAGCATATAAATAGACATGCAAGGAGAAACATCTTGGAAATCAAACTTTGTAAAGTGGAACAGTAGATCATCAATACTAGCTCAGACTGTTAGATTGTGAGATATATTTTATTGGATTCTATTTTATTTATTTAATTTAGCTTTTCTTTTTAAAAAAATTTTTGTTGGCAATTTACAATGTTGTGTTATGAATTCTATTTTAAAACAACTCTCTTATTTACAAATTCTACATTGCTTGAGATAGACCTACCTGCATATAGTCTGTAGCAATTTTAAATATTAAAGATCTGCTTAAAAATCTGTGAAGTTTGGGTCTATCAATAAGGAACAATATAACCTTTCCTAATATCTTTTCAGTGTGGACATTTGAATTGGACCACATGTATATATCTGTAAAATTTTCTAGATAGGAATATCTCTAAGTATATGATATTTTAGAAAAGTTGAGGAAGTAGTCCAAAATTTGAAGGTATTATCATTTCTATTTTGTTTAAGAAAGACAACAAAATTTCAAATGAGCACTGTTTTTTATGGGCAAACAAAAGAATGGAAGGCAATTCTGAAAACCCACAATGCTTGTATCAACTATGCTCATATTTCTGCGGCTACACACATTCCCCATAATTATTATGGTGCTAGAAATACTTTAAAATGATCTTTTCCTATCATTGTATGAGTTAGAAATGGGTTAGCTCAACATATGGCAGGATGTTATGCCAAGCCACTGTGCTGAGGCATAGTTTTCAGCGTCCTGACTGCTTTTAGTGTCTCAGAAGTCCTGGGTCAGATGGTGCATAATTGGTGCCCTGAACCCAAACTGTATAGTAATAAAAATAGCACAGTGCTGGTTTGTTGTCTATTTAAAATCAGCACCACACCCTCTAGTTTTCAGAACCCTCTTCACAGGTAGTAACCCAGTATAAACAGAAACTCTTATTTTTAGTGGTTAGTTATTTTCTGTTTGTTTACAAATTTTAAGGATGTTTTGTTTTTCTCACAAGTTTTTTAGTTTGCTTCATGAATTTCTCTCTTTCCTTTGCATTCTTGAGCCATTCTTATTCTAGTGAGTTACACAGGTCAAAGGTTAAGAAAATCTTCAGCAAATCATAGATTATCAGGAATTTTGTAATGGTCTTTGTTGTTTATGAATTCATTTCCCCCTAAATTAAAGGACTCTACGTTATTGGATGTAAAACAGCTATATGACAGTATTGAATCTACTAGAATATGGCAGTTAGTGGCTGCATCACTTAAATGTCAACAACTGATAAAACTGTCCACTTTGTCAGTGAATTAGTCAAAACACCTGAACTCAATCTTCTGTGGTGTTTGCTTTCATTATATCATTCTAGACTGGGCCCAAATGAGTTTATTCTATGTGCATGTATAGCTCTGCTTTATAAGAAAACTTGGGAATAAGCTTTATTATATTAAAAACAGACTGCTTTAGCAAGTGGTCTTTCTGGCTGAATTTCAGTGAGAGTTGAATTTAGGTGTTTTGTAGTTAAATTCAATCCCCTTTCAATTATAAAGAGTGAAAAAAAATTAATTTTTATACTTACTTGAACTGCAAATCGTTTTAGAGCAGGATAAAAGTAGGCATGCTTATAAAGATAGTATCGGGGCCTGTACTTAAATACCTGCATGAACACAATAAATGATATATTCATGTTTCATGTACAATAAATCTAGAGTCAGTGTCATTGAACCAAGGAATCATGCTAAAAATGAATTACCCCATTTTCTTCAGAATCCTCTAATTTGGCTCTTTGATGCAAATTTTTCATCTGTTTAAAAGAGCAATCAATTACTATATATTCTCTGTTTAATATCAAAAGACAAAAAAATGGAAAGAACTATAGGTTTTTAGTAAAGAACTTACTGAAAGAGCGCAGGCCATTCCCAAAATGCTGAGCAAAATTAAAACTGTCTTCATTTTGGTGATTGCTTCTGGAATTAACAAAGTGGTAAAGTTAATGAGGAAAACTAAGAATGTAGCTTTTCTTCACATACTAGGAGATGTATTTGTTTTCATTTTTTGTCCAATTAAAGTTTTGACTCACTAGGACCAAATTTTTGCTTTTGTTTTAAAATGGTTCCTTCTATGTAAGTGGTAGAAGATAGACTTTATCCATCTATTTGAATAATCATGAGTTCCATATTTGGTTTTAACCTATCTGATCTGACTTGTAAATGAAAATCCATTTTATCACTGCCAGAGTTTGAATGCTTAGTGTGTTTCACATTGGGGTGAGGAGACCTCGTGATACCATTGGCATAGTTATGTGACCTGTTTGTTTTGTTTATAATTAAAAACTAAGGAAAAAATTGAATACATTTGAATGATTACTTTTATGCCAGTTGTACTACAGGCTCTTTCCAGCACCTATATAGCTTTTAAATTAAAAGTTTGTTTGTACTATGAAGACTAAGAGCCATTTTTCCTTGGATATCTTAGAATACTTGAATTTTTAGGTGTGTGAAAAATCCATGATATGTGAAGTATTATTCTCACAACATGTAGCACCCCAACATCCATGTTTAAGGATAAATATATGAGAAAAGTTATCAGAGTTCATCTTGGGATATCAGAGGCAATCTCCTCAAATTACATTGTTCTCCAGTTCCATTTAAGCTTATAATCACTGGTGTGGGAGATTGTTATGGAATGGACGTGGACCTTTTCAGGGTCAGGATGATAGTCATGTCAGTTCTATGGAGGAATAGAAGACACAACTCTCAGAATAGGAGTAGTTTGTGAGCAGTCATGGGGTTTGCAGCCTTGCAAACATCTCAGTTCCATACAGATTTCTCACAGGCAAAGGAGAGCAATCATGAAATCCTATCCTAATTTCATTCTGTTTGATAAAATCCTAATTTAATAAAAGTTGAACAAACTTAGCTGAAAGCCACCAACACACTTAACTGAGAGAGTTCTCCAGAGTGACAGCTTTGGCAATGTTTAAAAGCAGTATGTAATGGTGATCAGAATTTCCCCATAAATACACTGGGAGAAGTAATATTTAAAATGTATGAAATCCATGTCATATACTATATCTGAAAGTAGATTCTGCATTTTATCATCACTGGTCATGATTTATCACATCCTTATTGAGTATCTGAAGCTAAAATAAACATTACACAGAGGAAGGTTAGAGGCCTGGAAAATCTGTCTTGGGTCCTCTGTCACCTGTCTTTGTGGCGGAGAGGGTCTTTGATTTTGCTGCTTGTTAGCTTGCTCACAGACCTGTCTACTTTAGTTCTTGATGGCCACATGGGAATAAAGAGGCTTTCCCCTGAAGGGGACTTGTCTGTTTAAGAAGCTTTCATTGCTATTGAGGTTCTCTGAATAATACTTTGAATTTGGCCATTCATGATGGAGCCCACCAACAAACAGGAAGATTACTGCTCTGTAGCTTTATGAAAAGAGTTGGAATAATTACAGTATCTTAAAGAGCTAAAAATGTAAATATGTAGAACTGTAGAAAGATTTTGGAGTATAAAATTTCTCATAACAAACCTTAAAAACAACTAGATGAAAATATAACAGGAATAATATAAAAAGAACCAAGTGATTCACCTAGGCAGCAGTTGGCTGTGTACCTAAATCTCATTTTATTTACTTTGTGATTCATCAAGAGCAGAAGACCTCTATAGTGCCCACTACTAACCCAGACAACAATTCAAAAATTTTTAAACGATTGTTTTGAGAATCTAATTGCAAGTTTTTATTGGGAAGAGTATGATAAACTAACAGCATCATTTATTTCCCTAGTACTATGCATTTTTCCATTCTGATTTTAGAGCTATATTAACACTTTGAAACCAAATATATATTTTGGAAAATATTGTTTATAACTCAAGTACAGATCAGGCATAACTGATGGAGAAATTAGCATACATTGAGGCACATTTATAAATGCAAAATAGTATTCCAGTTAGGTTACCTTGATGCGTTAGAATGAGTAAAAACAGTTATCTGTGAGGTACAGAGATAGAAAGTAGAAAGCATAATTTTCTAGTTAATTTACATAATAATAAGAGCTTATTTCCATGCATAGGTTAATAAACAGCCTTTTCAAAAGAATCTAAAACCTGAGGTACTAGTTTAATGATAAACAAGTGTTATATTACATAGCAATTCTCTACAATGTGTTAATATCTATATTTAAATAGAATGTTCAAAACCAAGCCCAGAGATGTGAAATGCAGAGTGTCTGATTTATAAGATAATGAAGTTGTTATATTAAACCTTACCTTTTGCAGCCCTGGAGTGAGAAGGCAGGCTCCCAGGAGTGAGTGACACAGATTGAGTACTCTCTCTGCTCTCTCACTCACTCATTCACTTGCTCTTGTGGGCTATAAACTCTTTTTTGCCTTCCCACAGCCAATCACTGTCATGGCCAAAGTGATGTCAGAATGTGGATTCTCACCAGAAAAGTCCCGAACTTCCACACTTTTTCAAGACACAAGCTCAGTTGAATAAACATGAACTGTGGTTCTAGTGCCAAGAGGTTTGCATTGTGGAATTTAATTGAAGGTTAAGATGAAGATGAATAGTTTGAGTTCTGAATATATATAAAAATATACTGGATTTGAATTAAAATAAGTAGCAAGAGATTTAACTGTTTAAAATTTTCATAATTATGCAAATTTTCACTATGTTGAAAGGAAGGAAAACTTACTGTAATCAGAAATAGTCCTACATTATTAGTTTAGTAAAAAAAGCAAAAGAAACTAAATAATAAAAGACAGGAGCTGATAAGCAATTAATACTTTAAAATCAATTATTTTATGTTATTCAAATATGATTTAGTGACTAATAAATTTGGTATAATTAAATGTCAGAATTTATAAAATATATTTACTGAGATATATTGCTGAGTATAAAATTTATACTAAGTTTCTGAGAATCCTGCTACTGAGAAGCAGGTTGCACTTTTTGCGTTGTAAAATAAACCTCTTTAGACTATCTACCTGTATGGTCTTTTTCTGTTGTACAGGAAATATCACCTCAGTGTATTTTCTTGGGCTTCAGTATACCTCTTTTCTGTTCATTTTCACATTTAATTTTTTCCCCATGGGTATAGAAAACAGTGATTAGAGCTGGCAAGGGTGAGCTGTTGTTATAGAGATGATTCATGGAAACCAGACACACAAGAAACTGATTGATAAACTAAAGTACTGAATTTTTTAATTTGCAAAGAGAAACTTAGCTTAATAGCTTGCATATTCTGCTTGTCCAGTCATTAAACCTTCCTCTAACTGTGAAGTCTACCTGAGAAACCAAAAATTAATAAATGCTAGTTTTAAGCGTATGTGCCAGTCACCCTGTTAGATGCTTTGGATAAATTGTCTTTTGTTTCAGGAAAGTTGTTTAAAAGATATAGACTCAACAACAACAAAAATAAAAATAAAAAAAAAGATATAGACTCATAGTCAAGACAATTGGATAAGCTCTAAAAATTCAACTCAACCCCATCTTAGTTCAATTTACCAAACTTTAAATTATGGAACTGTCCACTGACCCAGGACAATGGAAAGCAAATGTCCCAGGATGGAGAGCCAAAAACAAGACAGATCCTGTCTTTGTCTTTAAAAATTTTAGAATCCGCTTCCATTGTAGGAGACACAGGTTCAATCCCTGGGTCAGGAAGATCCCCTGGAGGAGGAAATGGCAACCCACTCCAGTATTCTTGCTTGGAAAATCCCATGGACATAGGAGCCTGGTGGGCTACAGTCCACGGGGTCACAGAGTTGGACATGAGTGAGCAACTAATGCATGCATGCACGCGTAGATGGATCTGAGGCAGAGCAGTCAAAATATATACAAGGTTTAGAGGTGCTATGAATGTATGGTGTTTTAATTCTAAATGACACATGAGCAATGGAGCTGGGCTGTGACATCAGAATAGGAGTTTACTATCCATAGATAAGATGTTATCAAGAAGGAAGAGAAAAAACATTCTTGGGAATGAGTTTAAAGGATATGGAAACATATGAAAAACATACCAACAGTATCTAGCATTCACTGAATTCTCTCATGCTTGTTCTTCATTTGTGTATGTAATTTTGCTTATCCTTCCCACACAGAAAACAATTCTTTGAGATTATTCCCATCAAAAGGTGAGGCAAGTGAGGCCCTGGGATGGTAAGTATGCCCTGGGTTAGATGGCTAATAAATGGGGGAATCTAAGGACCAGAGTCAAGTCCAGTTCTAGAGCCTACTTTTAATCGCTATGTATCCTTACTGGCACATTGAAAAAACTTCAGTGATTCAATAGATTGGAATATAGTGAGTGGATGTAGGAACAGATGAGGTTGGTCAGATGCGCAAAGGCCAGACGAGGGAGGGGGCTTAGACTGCACTAAAGGGTACAGACTCCACCATGGAAATGAGAGAATCCCAAAAGATTAAAGCAGAAAAACAATATATTTAGAATTGAAGTTTGGAAAAATCTTTTGTTGATAAGGCAGAGGTGGATTGAGGGAAGTGAGATTGTTGTGGAGGACGAGAATTTCAAGAAGATATTTTAGTGGTCCAGAAATGCAACAGTAAAGGTCTAAACTAAAGCAGTAGCAGTGGGAAATGGAAAGAATGGAGCAAAGAAAAGTGATGTTAAATAGATAAAAGTAATAGGACCCAGTAGAAGTTAGAGAAGTGGAGAAGATTAGGATGATTTCTGGATTTAGGGCTTGGGTAACTTTGAGAACTGGTGCAGCCACATCTCATGCAATTCCTAGCAGAGTTAATTGGTACAATATAATCACTCAGTAAGTTGTTAATAGTATAAGATACAATAAAAGGGGTTGAGAACTGAGAATCAAAAGACTGAAAGTTTGTTCTACCAACAAGTGAACCACTTAACCTCAAGAAGACTTCAATTTAAGCCATCTTTTAAAAATAAGGGAATTTTCACACCAAAAAAGAACTGACCATCAGTCAGTTGGACCATCATTCCTCTGTCACCTGTGGAGCATTCGTCCCAATCAGTAGGACTTGAACCTGATGAAATCTCTGTATCTAGAGAAATTATAGGAAACATATGACTATTTAAAATGACATCATTGGGATGCATTCAGCAAAGTTCAGAAAGTGGGAAATTTTATCAGACATATTACCTGGCTTCTGTCTTATTAGCAGCAAAAATTTAAAAAAAAAAGAGAGAAGGGAAACTATAGATTAAAAAGATTTCAGAGACATTTCTAGAGAAATTATGAAACAGAGAAATGTTGACTGCTAATTGCATATTTTATAGTATTAAGAAATTATTGTTAAGTTTTATGTATAATGATATTATTATGTTTTTAAAAGAATTCTCATCTTTTAGAGATTCAGTCTTAAAATATTTATGGATGAAACAGATATCATGGGATGGGGAAAAAAGATGAAACAAGGTTGGCCATAAATTTATAATCATCAAATTGGTGATAAGTCAGTGGATATTCATTATACTATGCTCTTCACTTTTGTATATGTTTGTAGAGGTCTGTACATAGTTGTTTTTTTTAATGGAAATTATTGAACTAAGTGATCTTTAAGACTTTTCCTGTTTCTAACATTCTGTAATCTCTTATTTTCTATAAATTATTTAAGCTTGATATGTCCTTTCCAGGAACCCTCTAATCTAAATTGGCTGCATTTACTCATGCATGCTAATTGGAACATTCTGAGGAGTGGTGCTAGGAAAAAAATCACAGATCTTTACTGCTTTTTTTTTAAATCACGACTGATCCAGCAAAACTTTTTGTTGAAATCTCACTATCATAATGGTCTTCTTTATTTAAACAGGTTGTTATGAACTGATTCTCTTAGATGCCATGTGAGTATACGTTCATCTCATTGATGCCACAACTCAGTTGCCCTGTGTGATGAGTCGTTTCTGGTAAAACCCCACACTCATTGTGATGTACACTTCTTTCTTACCTGCCATGTTTACTTAGTTATCAAATCTTTTTAACACTTCCTCCACAGTTTCTTTGAAATCCATCTTCCCTCTTTTCTTGTCGCCTCTGCCTTTGTTCAAGTTCTCATTCCTTCTTGCCAGGTTATGGTAGTAATATTCTAACTGTGGCATGTTCCCTATTTCCCCGTCCCCGGACTTCTGTGACCACAGGATTTAGAATCAAAGATTGAGCTGAAGTCCTGGTGTTGTCTCTTGCTAGCTTTTGACCTTGGGTTAAACTCTCTCAACCTAAAAACTCTGCCCTCAGCTTTTCTTTCCAACATCATTTATTACTTCTTGCCTACTAGAATATAGAGTTCAAGATGCTCTGTATAGACTTATGAATAGCCAAGCCTAGGAAGTAGATGGCCACCTGATGCAAAGAGCTGACTCATTGGAAAAGTCCCTAATGCTGGAAAAGATTGAGGGCAGAAGGAGAAGGGGGCAACAGAGGATGAGATGGTTGGATGGCATCACTGACTCAATGGACATGAGTTTGAACAAGCTCCAGGAGATAATGAGGGACAGGGAAGCTTGGGGTGCTGCAGTTCATGGGGTCACAAAGAGTCGGACACAACATAGTGACTGAACAACAGCAACAACAAAGAAGTAGATAAATATTCTAAAACATAATTTCATGTGAAGTCTCTTTGCAGCTCTTAATTGCAATCTTAATAACCTAGAATTTTCCAGAAGAAATGTCAAAATTTTGTCTTCTCTATCAGAAAAATGCTAAAAAATTCTGGGTATGCCAACATTCTGGTTATTACTAAACCCTTCTACTGTTTCTTCCATATCTCCCTCATCCACTCTTTCTCTCTGAAACCAAAAGTAGTGTGTAGTTTGGACATCAACCCTCATAACTACAGTGTTCTTCTACTGAGCTATCGCACCATCAGCCTGGTTGCTCTTTGATACTTCATCATTGGACCCTTTTCTACTCAATCTAATGTGTCATACCTCTTTAACATTTTTATTTCCAGTATGCATTTTGCCCTCCAACCAGGCTTACCAGTTCAACTTTTGCCTAATTTTTCCATCAATATTTCTCTGGACTTTTATGTAATCTATCAATTGCTATCACTTATTGAATTATAAGCTTGGGTGGTGGGAGCCACTAGATACATTTATTTCGATTAGAGTTTACAATCCAATCAAGTTCTCCCTCCCTCCTTACCTCCCAGGCCTCTCTTGTTTATGTGAAAGTCAAGTAATGCTTTTCCTAACCACACTCAATTTCCCAGCAGAACTTGCACATATTCCGTAGCCAGAAAAAACAAATACCAAACTGTACCTAATATAAATTCCTATTTAAGAACCATCATATTCTCTTGTGTGGTACTGGCGGTGGTAATGTGTGTCCATGTCATCTGTTTTTTATTGTGAGATTCTAGAGGGCAAGGACTGTATCTATTTAAATTGCTATTTACAGAGTCAGGAAAACCACATCTATGGTTATTTACATGAGACTGGACGTTCTCATATATTGACACCAGGTGAACAATAATGAGATGTATCAATGAATTCCTTGTCCTTTCTAACGGAGAAGGCAAATATGTTAGCACACAATGTTATTAGCAGACAGTAAACTAAGTAAACCAAGAATACTTATAGACTGTACTCTATGTTGTAGTTCCTGTCTCCAAGGGAAAGTTTCTGAATTTGTCTCTTCCAAATTTTGAATAAACAAGATTTGGAGAGAGATAAATGAATGAAAGTTAAATCTGGTTGGATCTCTCTACAGCCTTTCGTGGGAGTATCTCTCTCTAGTTTACCATCTACTTCTCCCTATTGGCTCTCTTTCACTGGAATTTAATTTTTGAGTTTCTTTCATAAAACAAAGAAACAAAACCCCCCTTCATGCATAATATTCCCACCTAGCTAGCTACTCATATATTTTTCTCTTCCTCTTCACAGTCAAGTTTCTTAAGAGATACCAGTATTTAATGATATAACTACTTCACCTTCAGCTCATTTCTCAGCCCACAGCAGTATGGCCTCTGTCCCCATAATTCTGTAGAAACTTAGCTCGTCAATATTACCAATGACTTCATTCTGGTTAACCAATGAGTTCTTGCTGATTAATTGAGCACTTTTCAGTCACTTTCCTAGGTAGTGTCTATAGCAGTTGATGCTGCTGACTGTTTTCTCCTCTTTCAGAAGTTCTACCCCCCTCCCACATACGTGGTACTGCATTCTCTGGCTTCCTCTTTCCTCCCCACCTGCTACTAGTCAACTACTCTCATGTGCTCCTCTTTCTCTAGCTGTCTTTTAAATGTTGATATTTCCAGGGTTCTGTTCTTGTCCATCTCCTCTTCACATTCTCCAGAGTCTTTCTGGATGAGCTTTTTCACTCCCATAGTTTCACTTATCCATCTGCCGGGGTTTTTTTTTAATTCGAATTTTCGTCTTGCCTTCAGGGTCATACATATCAAACTTATAATGGAAATATCCCCTTGGAAGTTCCCAGATTATCTCAAATTCCCAGATGCCCTTTTATTTTTTTTTTCCAATTGTTCATACTAGAAATTTGATATCATCCTTATCATGTCTGTCCTTTACCCCTCCCACCCCACTGTGGTCCTCTTAATTCCACACCCCTTAAATCTTTCTTCCATTCACCCTCACTACAACTGTTATCTCACTTGACCACTGTTGTCTCACCTGGGCTACTACAAGAACCTCTTTATTTTTCAAACTGTGGCCAAAATAAACTTTCTAAAATGCGTTTTCAGTAATGTATTTTCAACATCTGCTTAAAATCCTCCATGACTCTAGGATCCTCAGGATAAAATTTAAACTTCTCAGAGTTGCATAGAAGACCCTTCATGATTGATTTTTACATATGACTCTAGTCCTGTTCCTTTAATTTCCTGTCTCACACTAAGCTCAAGCCATACTAAAGTATTTCATTTCCTTCCTCTTATATCATGTCTCTTTCTCTAGGCTCTTACACATGCTGACTTTGTCTAACTCTGACCAGTCATTCAGGGATCAGTTCTGAAGTCACATCTTTAGGAAACCTGTCCTGGTTCCTGCCCTCACCTTGGCTAGGTTGATATCTCTTCTATGTTTCCAAAGCACTCCTGTGATAGTAATGACCCTTCTCTATCAGGGCTGATTGCTTATCTCTCATGAGCTCTGAATAGGTTAGGCATTTTTGAGAACAGGATCAAGGTCTTATTTACCATTATATCTCCAACCACTCATCACACTGCCTGATTCAGGACATTTATTTAATAAATATTCTTGAAATAATGGCTGACTAACTAAGAATGAATACCAAAAGGCCATCTATCACAGTGTTTCTCAACCTATTTTTTCCATTATTGTCCAATAAGAAGAAAAAATTAATCTAACATAATATCTCCCTAAATGTGTATGCTCAGTCACTTCAGCAAAGACTGACCCAGGCATCAAACCCAGGTCTCCTGCATCTCCTTCATTGCAGGCAGATTCTTTACCACTGAGCCACCAGGGAAGCCCATCTTCCTACAGAGAGAAATTAAATACTAAGGAATAATAGAATTGAACTTTGAAAGGCTGTGAACCATTGTAATAGCTAAGAGAATGGGGAAGGGAACCAATAATGATTTCCAGAGTACTGTCATGTCTATATCTATGTATATCAGCCATAGTTAGGAAAGAACACTCTTTTCTTTATGTGAACAGACTGAAGGATTATTTTGATCTCACTTTTTAGTTAATAATTTTCTTATACCTTCTTTGTGTTTTGAGCTGGAGGCAGATTTTTACTTACCGATGATAAGGTTTTGTGCTATTACTTTATTATTCAATTACTTCATGAAAAACCTGAATGTTTACTGTGTGAAGTTAAAACACCTAGTATATTTATCAAGTCAGCATATTCTTCAGCGAAAATACCAAAATACTAGAAATACCAAATACAAAAACACCAAAATATGAGAAATGTGTTCTCAGAAATCACCATTTCAGGGATTGCACAATTGACAAATATAGTCTTTTAGTTACTAGCTAGGGTTATATTTTTGGTATTGCTTAGGTTTCCACTGCCTTGGACCTTCTGAAATGACCTGCAATAATGACAGTTTGTGATTCCACAAAAAACAAATCACTGCCAGTCTTTAGTTGTGGTCTTGTGTTGTAATTTTGTATGATATGGCTCATTCCGTTGCATCAGCCGTAAAAGTTACAACACAGCTGAGGCCAGCTGTTCACATAGTGGACATTTATTGGATTTAGTTTGGTATGTTCTGCTTGAATGTGTCCAGTGTAGATTCCTGGGGATACCTGTGGTCCAATGCATTCCAAGTAAGCTTCTCCCTTTTGGAAGAGTAATCTTTATGTGTATGTCTCCTTTTCTTCCAGCTGATTTTTTGTCCTCGTATCTGGGCTTTCATCTAGATCCTCTGCCCTAAAAAATTTGTAGTTTTAGGGTTTTTTCTTTTCCTTTTGATATTTTCTAGTTAATTCACTGTTTTTCTCTGCTTCCAAATAACTCTCTGTGTTGCTGTCATGGTACTACACCTATAGAAAGAGCTTATTAGATGCAGGGTGACAGATTGAATGACTGATTTTCTTATATTTATTGCCATGGACAAAGTCTTCCTACTATAACAGAATTTGGTATGTAAGTTCTTCCTACTCTTAATCCTATGTACTACCCTAAAGAATAAACTATCAGTTATTTTTAATTAATTTATTTTATTCCTTTATTATTACTGTGATTTTGCTGCATCAAGTCTTAATTGCAGCACGTGGGCTCCCCATTGTAGCACGTGGGCTTCTCTCTAGCTGTGGCATACGGGCTTAGATGCCCATTGGCACATGGGATCTTAGTTCTCTGATCAGGATTTGAACCATTTCCTGCTTTAAAAGGCAGATTCTTAACCACTGGACCACCAGGGAAGTCCCACAAAATATTAGTTATCTAGATTCAAAATTTTAATGCATAAGAAAAACATTTCTTAAAGAGATTTTAAACTCAAGATGGATATCTGTATCTTGTATTCTCCAGGCACAGCCATGCTCAGAGGAAAAGGATAAGATGACATGTCTTTCCTCAACCTTTAAAATCTAAAAAAATTTGAACAACTTATAATAAAATCAGATGTAATAAAGTAATGACAAGTTAACTAATAATAGGCCAAGTCAGAAATAAAGTCAATCAGATTAAGCAAGAAATTCAACAACTCTGGAAAACATGATCTTCTGTCACTGTCATCACTGTCACCATCAAAAATGTTGAAATGCCTACTTCACCTGATATCTGACAAAGTCTCTCTTTTGAAAGAATAACCTTTATATGCAAAAATGTGAGGGTTTTGGCATTTTTGCATACAGGTGTCTAAAAGCCTAGAAATAATTATTCTTTGATAGAAATATAAAATTAAATAACATCTCCAAAAGGCTAAGTTCAGTATTCCCAATAGTAAAAGGAAAATAATACAATTATGGGATGGTGGACTGGAGAGCCCATTAAATTCAAGTTTCTGTGATATAAATCCACCAAGTTAGAAAATCTTTTAAAACACGTGGAACTTATTTTTCTTGAAATCTGATGAGCTGGCATCAGGAGATGATGTCCTCCCTTAGTCTTGCGGCTTTACGTGTAAGGTGGGGGTCAAGGGATTTGCCTACAATTTCAGGCTGATTCAAAACCAGAGTCAAGTCCTCCTTGTAATTATGTTTTCCTGTAATAGCTCAAGAGGTCCTACTCCACATTCAAGTTCATATTTTATTAAGGTAAATTGGCAGAGTCTTTCCTTCTGTTGGTGTTACTGTGTCAGTGAGAAGCCGCCACCCATGAGAGACCAGGAATGGTCTCTGTGGTAGAAGAAGTGTTGGCCACCATGAGAGACAGAAGTTCCCCAGGGATTTGGATATTTTAAGTTTGGTGGTAGATTCTGTTTAGGAGTGGAGCAGGGGTGGGGGTAGGACGTGGGAACAAAGATAGTGGCAGAAAAAGATGGATCTAATGAACTAAACACTTCACTGTGCCTAATCATAAGAAAGGCACAGAAATTCAGAACTTCACAAAGCTCTTTCATGGCACTGGTGGGAAAATCTTTTTTTTGTTTCATTTGTTTCCTAGAATAAAATTCATATTTCAAGAGAGAATTTGGTTAACATAATCTAGACACTTGTCCAAAAATTTGAAGAAAGATTATAATTTTCTAAAACACACTGTTGCTAAGCAATGATATTCCATACACCCAAAGTCTATAGACTTATTTGTCCACTTAATGACCACAAAGGTACCCATGGAGGTTGTCTTCCATTTCCTCCTCCATTTGAGAGGAGGAGCCTCTCAATTTCAGTTTTTTCATGAGGTCCAAATTGATATAGATAATATCAGTAGTAATAGCAGCCATTTTTTCTCTTGGTAAGTCTGTGATGTTGTAAGCCATAGACTCTCCAAAATTCTTATCCATCCATCCATCAATTCATCTATCCATCATTTTCAACACCTGCTAGGTACTAGGCACAATGACAAATGAATACTAGGGATACAAAAATATCCCAATAAGAAGATACAAAGTTATCCCAATAAAACTTAAAAAAAATTGTCCATAATTTCTTTGTGAAGAGTCTAAGGTAAGCTCATTAGTGGCATTTTGATATCTAAGTGCCTTCTAAGATGATAAAAGAAGACATCAGACAAAGCCTTTTATAATATTTCTGCATTTGACTTTTTTTTTTCTTTCTCAAAGAACAGATAGCAAACTTAACAAAACTAAAGAAAATAAACACATTCTCAGGAGACTTTAAAGATTCCCACGTGGGTAAGTGTAAACTTAGTTGAAGTGAGAGATTTTTTTCATTGTTTTAAATATATGAAAAATACTTAATCAGCTCCAAAATACATGAATTAATTTCATTTCCAGAGGATCAGAAATCAATTTGCCTGTCTCTTACTACAAGGTTTCTTCTATTTCATTTTCACATTCACATTATTCTTTAGAACCATACCAAAGTTGTAGGCTCTACAAATGGAATTACATTTTTAGCATGCACACTAAGGAAGAAACTGCAGACCCCCTTGAAACTTTCAAACACCCTTATGTATATGGATAACAGTAGTTACTGCAGTATCCAACTAGCTAGACAACACTGTAAAAACAACCATGGTGCTATTTTCAGCTTAACTCTTTAGACGATAACTCAGAATGCCTTTTCATTTTCCTTGTTAATTGCACCATGCTTTGGCCAGGAGTCCTGTGATTGTGTCCATGTAAGGCAGAGTTGATGCAGTGAATTAAGCATACTTGCTAGTATGAACTTAATATTGTTTCAAAGCTGTTAAGGCTTAAAATAGCATCAGACTCCAGTTCAAACTTGGGGCCTTTAACAAATTTGGTATTTTAAAAAATTAAAGTATAAACACAAATAGTAAACTACATAGATCTTAAGTGAACAGTTCATTAAGTTTTGATAATTGTTTATACCCAGATCAACACAGAACATTTGCCTTACTCTAAAAGTTCTCTCATATTCTTTCCTAGTCTGTTCCCTCTGTCTGCCAGAGTCAACCACAAGTCTGCTTTGCATCCCATAGATAAGTTTTGTTATCTCTCTTTTTAAAAAATGTTTATTTATTTGTCTGCACCAGGATTTAGCTGTGGTATGCAGGATCTTCTGTTGTGGCCTGTAGGTTTTTTTAGTTGTGGCCTGAGGGATCTAGTTCCCTGACCAGGGATTGAACCAGAGTCTCCTGCATTGGCATCGTGGAGTCTTAGCCACTGGACCACCAGGGAAGTCCCTGCTATCTCTTGAAGTTTATAGAAATGAAATTGTACAGTAAGCATTCTTTGATTTCTGACTTCTTCCATTGAGTGTCATACATTTTATATCCATTCAGTTTGATCATGTATCAGTAGTTCACTGTTTTTATTGATGAGTAATATTCCATTATATAAATATGCCACAATTTGACTATTCATACTCCAGTTAATAGACATTTAGTTTGTTTCCAGTTTTTTTCTGGCATGAAAAAAGCTACAGTAGACATTAATGTACCTATCTTTTTATGAACATATGACATACTTAGTTTTAAATTTAAGCTATAATGATATCAGAGCAT
The DNA here is from genome assembly GCF_019320065.1 of Cervus canadensis. NCBI lineage: Eukaryota > Metazoa > Chordata > Mammalia > Artiodactyla > Cervidae > Cervus > Cervus canadensis. The sequence goes on along the minus strand of NC_057404.1, from coordinate 27,626,168 downwards.
TGATACTTAAGCTTTAATTAAGTGGCTACCTGGAGTAAAATCAGAGTATAAAAGGGATGGCCAAGGGCCAGCATAATGCACTTAGTAGGTCTATAACCAGGGACAGGGAGGGGAACACCAGAACACACCAAGGCCTCCACACTGCGCTGCCCTCACATCAGCTCTGAGCACTTCACCCCCACTGCAGTGGGAGCTGTCATGGGAAAGCAGACATCAGTTTGAGTTCTACCATGAAACGACAAGCTTAGAGACACATTTCTTGGGTCAAGTTCTGGCTCTGTAACTTAAGACAAACTGATTGACCACTTTGAGCCTCAGTCATTCTCATCTTTAAGACAAAAAAAACTCCTAGTGTGATGGGTAAAAAACTAGTTAAGGTCACAGCAAATTTAATTTGTACAAAATATAATCAGAGATAGCATAATTTATGTATCATAATGAGACAAGATTCTTTACCATCTGAGCCACCAGGGAAGCCCCAATGAGACAAAATATATTAAGACTGTAATTTGAATCCTAGCTCATACCCTGGGATGATTTAAATTAAAAACATTTTGGGGGAATTCCCTGGTAGTCCAGTGGTTAGGATTCCACGCTTCCACGGCAAGTGGCACTGATTCTACCCCTGCTCAGGGAACTAGGATTGCTCAAGCTGTGTGGCAAGGCCAAAAATACTTTTTGTTCTTGAATGTTGACTAGGCTTGTTGTGGTGACCATTTCACAATATATATTAATATCAAATCATTATGTTGTACACATGAAACTAATATAATGTTGTATATAAATTATACCTCAATACAGAGAGAAAGTTTTGTTTTAATCAGGTGATTCTCTGGTTGAACTTACATAGGGCAAATTGATGCAATAAATTCCACATACTTTGGATAAACCCCCTAATGTTAGCAGCTTAATAAGTAAAATGCCATTTAGGGATCCTTCCCTTCAACTTTGTAAAATGTTCACGGTATTCTCTATCATCAAAATTAATTGCAAAAGGATATCTGTTAATGAAATTTCACATACTTCATCTTTGAAAATGTCTTTCCATCAGATAGATCCAGCCAAATACTGATATCAGTCCAAAATCATGTGATTTTAGTTGAGCATATTCATTACTGGGAAGTCACGGATAGAATTCTGTTAAGTTTGTCTCTTGATATTTGCCTTTTATCCTGTCATTACATTGCAAATTAATCACCTTCAATTGAAGTTAAATGGCAACTCCTCAATCTTAAGTGTTAAATGAATTTTTGTTGTTAAATAAGTTTTAAAATATAAAAATTTTGTTCATGCCTCTGTGGAAGCCTGAAAATGCTACTGGAACTACAGTTTGAACTTGGAAAATATATCTGCTGCAAATTTTAATAAGAATGGAGAACTCACTTCTTGTTTGAACATTTGACAGCCTGGGAAATATAAAAAGCATTGCAGATACTAACCCCTATCATTATGATTATTTTATAATGTATGCAAATGTCAAATCATTGTGTTAAACACTTGAACTGAACAAAGCTAGTGGAGGTAATGGAATTCTAGTTGAACTATTTCAAATCCTGAAAGATGATGCTGTGAAAGTGCTGCACTCAATATGCCAGCAAATCTGGAAGACTCAGCAGTGGCCACAGGACTGGAAAAGGTCAGTTTTCATTCCAATCCCAAAGAAAGGCAATGCCAAAGAATGCTCAAACTACCACATGATTGCACTCATCTCACACGCTAGTAAATAATGCTCAAAATTCTCCAAGCCAGGCTTCAGCAGTACATGAACCGTGAACTTCCAGATGTTCAAGCTGGTTTTAGAAAAGGCAGAGGAACCAGAGATCAAATTGCCAATATCTACTGGATTATTGAAAAAGCAAGGGAGTTCCAGAAAAACATCTATTTCTGCTTTATTGACTACGCCAAAGCCTTCGACTGAGTGGATCACAATAAACTGTGGAAAATTATGAAAGAGATGGGCATACCAGACCACCTGACCTGCCTCTTGAGAAACCTGTATGCAGGTCAGGAAGCAACAGTTAGAACTGGACATGGAACAACAGACAAGTTCCAAATAGGAAGTATGTCATGGCTGTATATTGTCACCCTGCTTATTTAACTTATATGCAGAGTACATCATGAGAAATGCTGGTCTGGAAGAAGCCCAAGCTGGAATCAAGATTGCCAGGAGAAATATCAATAACCTCAGATATGCAGATGACACCACCCTTATGGCAGAAAGTGAAGAGGAACTGAAAAGCCTCTTGATGAAAGTGAAAGAGGAGAGTGAAAAAGTTGGCTTAAAGCTCAACATTCATAAAACTAAGATCATGGCATCTGGTCCCATCACTTCCTGGAAAATAGATGGGGAAACAATGGAAACAGTGTCAGACTTTATTTTTGGGGCTCCAAAATCACTGCAGATGGTGATTGCAGCCATGAAATTAAAAGACGCTTACTCCTTGGAAGGAAAATTATGATCAACCTAGATAGCATATTAAAAAGCAGAGACATTACTTTGCCAAGAAAGATCCATCTAGTCAAGGTTATGGTTTTTCCAGTGGTCATGTATGGATGTGAGAGTTGGACTATGAAGAAAGCTGAATGCCAAAGAATTGATGCTTTTGAACTGTGGTGTTGGAGAAGACTCTTGAGAGTCTCTTGGACTGCAAGGAGATCCAGCCAGTCCATCCTAAAGGAGATCAGTCCTGGGTATTCATTGGAAGGACTGATGCTGAAGCTGAAACTACAGTACTTTGTCCACCTCATGGGAAGAATTGACTCATTGGAAAAGACCGTGATGCTGGGAGGGATTGGGGGCAGGAGGAGAAGGTGACAACAGAGGAAGAGATGGCTGGATGGCATCACCTACTCGATGGACATGAGTTTGAATAAACTCCGGGAGTTGGTGATGACATGGAGGCCTGGCGTGCTGCGATTCACGGGGTGGAAAGTGTCAGACATGGCGGAGCGACTGAACTGAACTGAACTGAACATCATATACCAACTGTATTTCAATTAAAAATTACTTATTGATCCCTAATAATTTACATTTTCATTTACTTAGGTGACCAAATCTTACTGATAATTGGAATTTTGTATTAAATACAGTAAAATACAATACTATCCTCAGCTTAAACTAACATTTGCATTTCATTACTTTAATCTACAACACAATTTAATGCATGACTCCTTGAAACATTTTCTCATATATTATTTTGTTACAATAATTCTTTATTATGTTCTATAGTCCAGTGGAATTCATTGCCTTTTCTATTATTTTCCTGATTCCTGTACCTTTCTTTTCAGTATCCATTATCTCCTGGTTTGGGCTTTTCTATTATGTCTTTTGGACACCAAAATGAGCTAGAGAGCATTAGTTTTGTCATTAAAATATTGCATCACCAATTTTTACAATATTGTCATTTTTAAATAATGTTGTAAAAGTCAATAGCAAATTTAGATTGTTGACATAACTGTTCATCTTTTATTAGAATTAAGAGTCATTTTAGCTTCTCAGCCTCAGTTTCTATATTTTTTAAATATATTATTTATTTATTTATGTTTTGGTTGTGCTGGGTTTTCACTGCTGCATACAGGCTTTCTCTAGTTACGACGAGTGGGAGCTACTCCCCTTTGTTGGGTGCTCAGGCTTCTGTTTGTGGTGGTTTCTCTTGTTGTGGAGCACAGGCTACAGGTACACGGGCTGCACAAGTTGTGGCCGGAAGGTTCAGAAGTTGCAGCTTGTGCACTCTAGAGCGCTGGTTCAGTAGTTGTGGCTCACGAGTCCAGTTGCTCCACGGCATGTGGGATCTTCCTGGACCAGGGATCAAAACCTTGTCCCCTGCATTGGCAGGCAGATTCTTATCCACTCCCACCAGGGAAGTCCTTCAGTTTCCATATTTTTAATATGAGGATCATGATACCTATTTTAAAGTCCTTATGAGCAATAAGATAGTGCATATGTAATGTCTGCTATTGTGAGTCTTCAATATAGTTCACATCTTGGATGGTTAGGATTAAAGTTAGGGATAGAGTTAGGATTACATAAATGTAATATTAAACACTCCTTTTATAACTTTTGCATACATATATTCCTTTTATCTTGAAACATCTCAAAAAAATTATTGTTCGTATGATAGTTCACTTTCATCATATTCTAGAGAAACACAGATATATAGTTTCCTAAATCTCATATGTATGAATGTAAAGTGTCCTTAATATATACCTTAATATATATGTGTATGTGTGTGTATCTAAGTATAGTATGTTGTGCATATATTTAAAACAACCTTTCCTCTACTGTTTTATTATATCTATAAATATGTTGCCTTTTCACTAATTAAACATTTTAGTGAGAAAATTAGGGAGGAAAATGAAAAAAATATCAGCTACCATTCCTTGAGGCATATCATTCACAGACCATAGAAAAAGAACAAACAGTTTGTGGACCACTGTAGCCAGAAACCAACCATTAGCAAACCAATGCATTTCAAATGCAGAGGGTCACAGGGAACCCACTGTGATCTGCCAACTCCAAGGATCTCAAGAGTGACACCCCATACAGCAGTGTTTTCTTGGGGGGCATCTCATTAACTCATGAACCACAAAGTTTCATGCTTAAAATGTGGTTGAAAATTTAAGCAGAAACCTGCAAATGAGTAGCTTGGTGTCTTAAAACCATAGCTTTAGCCAAATGAAGGTGTGGCCCCATGATGTTTCTCTTTAGATGCCTGAACTTTGAAGAGCAAAGGGTTAGATCACTTATAGGCATTTCTTACATGTATGTAGAGGCTTCTTTCTTCTTATTTTCTCCCCCAAATATTATTTTCATAACTTGGTGAAATGAGAGTCACCTTTCATATTTGCCATGTTTGAACTGAAGACTGCGGTGGTGGTTTTAATAACTCAAAAGTATTCACATGTTTCCACCCTGGAGTTATTCTAAAGAGAAACCACAGTTCCAGAAATAAGCAAACCAAACAAAACAGAAAACTAATGTGATGTCTTTTGGATTGCAGGTAGTAAGGTTACTGGTAAAACAATGTTTGGCTCTGCAAATATATTTCCCCCTGCTTTTAAGATGTAACTATAGTTAGATATTTCTGCTCAGCTTTATTTTGGGGTCCTCTGAATGTCAGTGGCAGGTCAGAAGGGTCCTGAATAGAATGAGTCCTGGAGAGCTGGAAGATCTCGCCTGCTTGCCCGCTGTCCTGGTCTCAGGAGTGACGTTCTGTTGGCTTTTCTCCTGGTCCTCCTTTGAATCTTGGTGAAAACAAGATTTCCTTCTCTGGGGCTTCCCGCTTTCTGATTTCTTGTCCTTTCTGAAGATCAAAGACTCTAGAGCTTCTTGCTGTTATCACCCTTCTGAAGACTAATAAAGAATGAGTTGTTTATTCATTCACCAAGTATCTAGAGATCATCTACTATGAATATGGTCATAGGATGCTAGGCTAGGAATTCAAGAGTATAAAAAGAAATGAAGCATACAATCTGCAGTCTGGTGAAAAATACTAAATAGAAAATTTATGTTACAATGCAAATCCATAAGTTAGCTGAGAAAGTGATGGTCAGTGGAAGCCATATTGTCCAGCAGGGTGAACTTGGGCATGGTCTGTGTGGCAGGTGTAAAAACCAAAGTGTCTGAAAGGATAGGTGCTTATTTTGTGAAGTATCATTTGTTTTCAAGAACCAGTTTTCTCACACTACCTTAAACGGGGAGTTGTAGAGCTCAGCAAAACTGGAATGTCAGGGTCAGCCTTTCTTCTCCCTAATTTGGTCCATGTCTCGCGTTCTATGTGATCTCTCCTCTCCTGTCTGTTCTGCATGATTCTTGGTTTCTGCTCTTCCTTAATCTCAGCTTGGATGTACTTTGAAAGAACTCAACTCCAATTTCAATGTTGGAAATATGCCTAACATAGACTCAAGAGTTGTAATGACACCAATTCTATTGTATGATTTTCTGTAACTTCCAGAAGCACTCAAAACCCAGATGTAGGAATGGAGAATCTAGGCAGTAAACTGGATGTAGGACTGGCAGGCTATACGATGAATGTGGTAAAAGCAAATGGACGCAAGGACATTACAGTTATGGAAAGAAAGAATTTTAACTAATGAAATCAAAACTGTATTAAGAAGTTGAAAGGGACAAAAACATTAGGAAAAAGAGGAAGGTTCAGGGACCTGGGCTGGAGATGTCAACTACAAATTGGCACTTGCCAAGGGTATTTGCCAGTGACTGAACAGCAACAAAGACATTTATTTGCCATCGCCTCTGCAGAGATTGAACCCTGTGCCGCTGCAGCTGTTGACCCCTGACATGCCCTGGAGGCAGTTCAGGGTGGAGAACCAGGCACCTTGTGCTCCAGGAAAACTGGTAGAACAGGTCTGTAGATAGATATTTTCAGGAACTAATTTCATAATCCCAATAGTTGCATCTCCTCATATCTAGAAAAGCACTAAATCCCTTCATGATGACATCCACTCCTCATGACCAGCAGAAAACCTTTTCTAAAACAAGTGCTTGATTGCAGTGAACTTCCCTTTCACCAAAATCACACCACTTTGGAGAAGTTTCCCAGAGCTGTCTGAGGTGCTGCCTTTTGGGCTGCAGTCCTCATTTTGCCCCAAATAAAACTTAACTCACAATTCTCACATTGTGCATCTTTTTTAGTTGGCAGAGATATTGGATTAATAAATGGTATTAGTTTTCCATTTACAGTAGATCTCCCCTCATGATTAATTTACACGAGTTACTTTTTCTTGCAGAAAGAGTTACTGTAGTAAGCTGATGTGTAACAAGCACTATCCCAGGGAAATCATCTGTGTTTGGGACAATAGAGTGGAGTGGGAGTTAGGAAGTGTTACGATAGCTATTGCAGTGCTTGTGTGGGAGTAGATTATTTTAAGTTAATGCAGTGGTGGGAGGGGAAAATATCCAGTTGGCTTGGAGGCGAGTACCACTGAAGGTACTATTCTAAGGACATTTTCCCTTTTCTTGGACCATTTAAGAATGGTGAACCAAGGACTTTGAATTTTAACCTAGTGGGTAGAAAAGAGCTTGTAAACTAAAATGTGGATTCTAGTCTAATATAAGATAGCCGAGGAACCTATATAGCTGGACAATGTTGATTCTGAACATACATTTCTACAGCTGCGAGGGGAGTTTATTCCTTAGTAGAGTAAGAATGTGGTAAGTTTTGTTTATTTGTTTGTTTATTTGGCCACACCACACAGCATGTAGGATTTTAATTTTCCAACCAGGGATTGAATCCGCAGCCCCTGCAATGGAAGTAGAGTCTTAACCACTGAACCTCCAGGGAAGTCCTAGAATGTGGTTATTTTTGAGCAAGCATCATTGGCTGTGGGTCTGAGTTCTTTTTCTGACACACAAGTGCGTGCACGCACACGCACACACACACACACACGCCCCTCTGGATATATGACCATCAGCTGTGCTCAGCTGCTTCATCAGTCGTGCCCAACTCTGCAACCCCATGGACTGAAGCCCACCAGACTCCTCTGTCCATGGAATTTTCCAGGCAAGAATGCTGGAGTGGGTTGCCATTTCCTCCTCGAGGAGATCTTCCTGACCCAGGGATCGAGCCCGTGTCTCTTGTGTCTCTTGCACTGATAGGCAGTATCATCAGGAGTGCCAGGATATAAGTCTTGAACTAGAGTATTCAAGGGCCAGGAGGCCTGCTTCTGGGTTTAGGGAAATTTGATACAGCATGGATTTTCAGAAAAAGATGGGTGAGGAGTTTACATCCCAGAAGGACACAGTCTCCTGGAGTACTGAGGCCCTACCAGCTGAATACATAACTATTGCAGACATGACTGCATCTCTTTTAGCCTACAGTTTGTGTCAATGAGGGTAAGCTGTATCTTTAGAAAATTCAAAAATTGGATTTCAAATGTAACCTAGGAATATAATTAAAGTAGATGATCCCACACCTGTCTCCACATGTTTAGAATAAGCTTCAAAGTGGTTGTGACTCTTGAGCTAAGCTCAGAAATAGCATGTAGAATATATTTGTCTGTAACATTCTTCATGCTTTTTTAAAGTTAAGGTGAAGTTTACAATACATAAAACTAACCATTAAAATTTGGCAGTTCAGTAGCATCTCATGTATTCACAATATTGTGCAACCATCACCTTTATGTATTTCCAAAATATTTTCATCACCACTGAAGGAAACCTGACACCATTAAGCACTTCATGGCTTTTCTGCATTCATACTATTTTCACCTTCCTAAAGGTGCTCCCATCTCCTGGTCCTGTGTGGAAATTCAAACCAGTTTATGCTGGAAACGAAAAATCTGAAAAAGGAAATGACACAGAAGGAAGGCTAGGGCTGGGACCAGAATCTCAATTTAATGCCATGTTCTGCCTTTAGTTAGAATTTTTCTTGGAAGACCTGCATGCTGGCCGTAGGCTGTGGTCCTCTGTTTTACAAAATTTTTACTTTCTGTATGTGGGAATAATTTTACCTGAATGCATAATGCAAATTGTATTATAAGTGCTGGTTATTTTAAGTTCAGTCTTGTTTTTTGCATTTTTGGTTCTCATTTTTCCCTTCTATCTTACATAACCTGGTCCTCTCCCACATAAACCATGTTCCCATTCATAGCAACTTAGTATGTAGCCTTATACTTCTTCATCATGCTCATAGAATCCTGTGGTTGTGGTTTAGTCACTAAGTTGTGTCTTACTCTTGCGACCCCATGGACTGTGGCCTACCAGGTTCTTCTGTCCATGGGATTTCCCAACCAAGAATACCAGAGTGAGTTGCCTTCTCCAGGGGATCCTCCCAACCCAGGGAGTGAACCTGGATCTATGAATTGCAGGCGGTCTCCTGCATTCCAGGTGGATTCTTTACCGACTGAGCCACCAGGGAAGCTCATAGCATTCTATATATGTCATTTGCTCAGTTGTGTCTGATTCTTTGCGACCCCTTGGACTGTAGCCCACCAGGCTCCTCTGTCCATGGGATTTCCCAGGCAAGAATACTGGAGTGGGTTCCAATTTTCAATACAGATTTTCAATTTTGTTGCTATGGACAACTTAATCTTTCCCGTATCTGTGGCTATGAGTGATTTCTCATTCTTAATGTCATGTATTTTTTACCCTCAATTTTTCTAAGTTATGCTCATCTGAGAGTGGGTTAGCTACCTCATTTGTTTTAAAAAACCAATACTTTGCATATATACTTCTTGTTTCTATTTAGTATTTTATTATGCTTTATTTAGGCTTCCCCTGTGGCTCAGCTGGTAAAGAATCTGCCTGCAATGAGGGAGACCTGAGTTCGATCCCTGGGTTGGGAAGATCCCCTGGAGAAAGGAAAGGCTACCCAGTTCAGTATTCTGGCCTGGAGAATTCTGGGGACTGTAGAGTCCATGGGGTCACAAAGAGTCAAGCATGACTGAGCAACTTTCACTATGCTTTATTTGTTTCATCTTTTTATTTAAATAATTCCATCTGCCCAATAACTTTGGACTATTTTATGCTTCTTTTTCTAATTTCTTAACATGAATACTTTGCTCCTTTTCTTGGTTTTTCTTCTTTAAAAATTAAGTCAATCACAGCTATGGATTTTCATCTCAGTTCCATTGGTTTTCAGAATAAGAATTCCTCTTCATTGCTCTCTTGACATAATTTCAGTTTGATTTCCTGTTTGGTTGAAGAATTTCCCAAGGTAATGATTCTTTATATTCACATCATTAAAATTTTGGTGATTTTTTTCATTGTTTATTTCTAATTTTATCAGATTATGCTAATCAAATGTATTTCTTTTTCTTTGGGATGGTTTTGGTCACTGACTCCTGTACTATGTTATGAACCTTCATTGATGGTTCTTCAGGCACTCTGTCTACAAGATATAATCCCTTCACTCTGTTTGGCACCTCCACTGTATAATCATAGATTTGATTTAGGTCATACCTAAATGGCCTAGTGGTTTTCCTACTTACTTCAATTTAAGCCTGAATTTTGCAATATGAAGTTCATGATCTGAGCCACAGTCAGCTCCAGGTCTAGTTTTTGCTGATCATAAAGAGCTTCTACATTTTTGGCTGCAAAGAATATAATCAACCTGAAATCAGTATTGACCATTTGGTGATGTCCATGTGTAAAGTCATCTCTTGTGTTGTTGAAAAAGGGTGTTTGCTCTGACCAGTATGTTCTCTTGACAAAACTCTATTAGCATTTACCCTGCTTCATTTTGTACTGCAATGCTAAACTTGCCTGTTACTCCAGGTATCTCTTGACTTCCTACTTTTGTATTCCAATCCCTTATGATGAAAAGGATATCTTTTGGGGTGTTAGTTCTAGAAGGTGCTATAGGTCTTCATAGAACCAGTCAACTTCAGCTTCTTCAGCATTAGTGGTTGGGGCATACACTTGGATTACTGTGATGTTGAATGGTTTGCTTGGAAATGAACTAGATCATTCTGTTGTTTTGAGATTGTGTTTTGGTACTGCGTTTTGGACTCTTGTTGACATGAGGGCTACTCCCATTTCTTCTAAGGGATTCTTGCTCACAGTGGTAGATATAATGATCATCTGAATTAAATCCATACATTCCCATGCATTTTAGTTCACCGATTCATAAAATGTTGATGTTCACTCTTGTCATCTCCTGCTTGACCATGTCCAATTTACCTTGATTCATGGACCTAACATTCCAGGTTCCTATGCAATATTGTTCTTTACAGCATTGGACTTGACTTTCACCACCAGACATAGTCACAGCTGAGTGTCATTTTCATTTTGGTCCAGCCACTTCATTCTTTCTGGAGTTATTATTATCATAATTGTCCTCTCCTTTTCCCCAGTAGCATATTGGACATTTTCTGACCTGGGAGGGCTCATCTTCCAATGTCATATCGTTTTGCCTTTTCATACTGTTCATGGAGTTCTCACAGCAAGAATACTGGAGTAATTTGCCATTTGATGCCCCAGCGGACCACATTTTGTCAGAACTCTTCACTATGACCCATCCATCTTGGGTGGTCATACATGGCATGGGTCACAGCTTCATTGAGTTATGCAAGCCCCTTTGCCACAACAAGGCTGTGATCCATGAAGGGGCAAGAAGGTAAATTGGTTGTCAGAGAAGCCCTTACAAATAACTGGGGAAAGAAGAGACATGAAAGGCAAGGGAGAAAGGGAAAGATATACACAACTGAATGCAGAGTTTCAGAGAATAGCAAGGAGAGATAAGAAGGCCTTCTTAAAGGAACAATACAAAAAAATAAAGAAAAACAATAGAATTGGAAAGACTAGAGATCTCTTCAAGAAAATTGGAAATATTTTCATTACATGTAAGGGACTATTACAAGCAAGGTTGGGCATGATAAAGGACAGAAACAGTAAGGACCTAACAGAAGCAGAAGAGATTAAGAGGTAGCAAGAATACACAGAACTATACAAAAAAGGTCTTAATGACCCAGATAACCACAATGCTATGGTCACTCACCTAGAGCCAGACATCCTGAAGTGTGAAGTCAAGTGGGCCTTAGGAAGCATTACTACAAACAAAGTTAGTGGAAGTGATGGAATTCCAGCTGAGCTATTTCAAATTCTAAAAGATGATGTTGTTAAAGTGCTGCACTCAATATGTCACCAATTTGGAAAACTCAGTAGTGGCCCCAGGACTGGAAAAGGTCATTTTTAATTCCAATCCCAAAGAAGGCCAATGCCAAAGAAAGTTCATAATTGTACTACAGTACAGCTATGCTCATTTCACATGCTAATAAGGTTATACTCAAAATCCTTCAAGCTAGGTAGGCTTCAGCAGTATGAACCAAGAACTTCAAGATTACAAATTGGGTTTAGAAAAGGCAGAGGAATTGGGAATCAAATTAACAATATCTGTTGGATCATAGAGAAAGCAAGGGAACTCCAGAAAAACATCTACTTCTGCTTTGACTACCCTAAAGCCTTTGACTGTGTAGATCACAACAAACTGTGGGAAATTCTTAAAGAGATGGGAATAGCAGACCACCTTAGCTGTCTCCCAAGAAACCATTTGTATTCAGGTCAAGAAGTAACAGTTAGAACCACACATGGAACAATGGACTGACTACAAATTGGGGAAGGAGTGCAACAAGGCTGTGTATTGTCACCCTGCTTATTTAACTTATATGCAGAACACCATGTGAAACGCCGGACTGGATGAATCACAAGTTGGAATCAAGATTGCTGGGAGAAATATCAGCAACTTCAGATATGCAGATGATACCACTCTAATGGAAGAGAGTGTAGGGGAACTGAAGAGCCTTTTGATGAGGGTGAAAAGGGGGAGTGAAAAGCTGGCTTAAAATTCAAAATTCAAAAAACAAAGATCATGCCATCAAGTCCTATCACTTCATGGCAAATAGAAGGGGAAAAAGTGGAAGCAGTGACAGGTTTTATTTTCTTGGCTCCAAAATAACTGCAGATAGTGACTGCAGTCATGAAATTAAAAGACACTTGCTCCTTGGAAAAAGAGCTATGACAAACCTAAACAGAGTATTAAAAAGCAAAGACATCACTTTGATGACAAAGGTCTGTATAGTCAAAGCTATGGTTTTTCCAGTAGTCATGTATGGATGTGAGAGTTGGACCATAAAGAAGTCTGAGTGCTGAAGAATTGATGCTTTCAAATTGCGGTGCTGGAGAAGACTCTTGAGAGTCCCTTGGGCAGCAAGGAGATCAAACTGTCAATCCTAAAGGAAATCAACCCTGAATATTCATTGGAAGGACTGTTCCCGAAGTTGAAACTCCAATACTTTGGTCACCTGATGTGACAGGCCAGCTCATTAGAAAAGACCCTGCTGCTGGGAAGGATTGAAGGCAAGTGAAGAAGAGAGTAGCAGAGGATGAGAATGGTTAGGTAGCATCACCAATACAGTGAACATGAATTTGAGGAAACTCTGTTAGATAGTGAAGAACAGGGAAGCCTGGCATGCTGCAGTCCATGGGGTCGCAAAGAGTTGGACATGACTTAGCAACTGAAAACAACAACAAAATCAAATGTAAAGTATAAAATCCCTAAGTCTTAATTTTTAAAATTTTCTTTGAGTAAGCACACTGTTAATTTTTGTAAATGTTTCATAGACAAAGAGAAAAATGTAAATCTCTACTATAGGGATACTCAATTTCTCCATGTCTTTGTTAATGTTTTTGACTATATTGCCATCCTATTTCAGAGAAGTATAATTAAAGTCTTTAACTATAATCATATTTTTATCACATTTTCCTTGTCTTTTAATACTTGAATTTATACATTTTGTTTCTATAGTGCATGGTATAATCATGCAGTTCCCTAAATTATGCTTTTAATTGTTAAATAATCTCCCTCTTTATATGATTTGATGTATTGTGATTTGGGGGAGCTGCTCAATAAATAGCATCCCTCTTCTTCACCTAAGAATAACAAAGTAACAAATAAAAATTAATGGATGGTATATGCAAAACACCTTCCTCATTTGAGGGCTCAGTACAAAATGGAAGTATGAATCTCTTTGTTTAATACTAATTTGAATTTCAAGACAGGGATAGCAGAGCATGAACCAAGCCCAGGGACCTGTAAGCACAGAGACCTTCTAAGTGTGCAACTGTTAGGAGGCAAGCCATATATATGCAGTCAGCCTTGGGTATATGGAAGTCTAAGTACCAATGTGGTTACAGTGGAGCCAGTATAGGAGAATGTGTGAGAGTAAAATGAGCCTGGTAACTCAGACTTATTCTGCTGGTGACCAATAACACATTTTCCTATCAATAGTCCAATTCTGTCAATGTTCAAAAAGTTCATAACTTTCAAATCTGGTAGTATGTAAAACTATGTTAAGTGATGGCATATCATAGATAATCACGTATCATAAGAGAAAGTTCTGAGTAATGACATTTAGTCTCCTCTCACCTGTTTTTTGGATGTTCTACTTTCTCTTAACTTTTGCAAGATTTGCTGCTGAGTCATGGAAGCTAGATGTCTCAGGAGGTAATCTTGCCTTCCTTCTCCACACACTATGAATAGCACAGGCACTGGCCATGTGCACTGAGCTCACAGCAAGAGCTGGGCTTTAACCCTGTAGTGAAGATGCCACCCCCAGCGATGAGAAGGAGCTTGTCCTTCACAGCAATTACCTTCTTGGCTTTTCTTCTGAGAAGATAAGTGAAGGACTCAATTAGTGTCAACAGTGGTGGGGTGTGTTTATTTTTCATGGTGTGGACACCCAACTTCTGGGACTAGTTCTGAGGTCAGTGCACAAGCAGCCACCCAATGGTTTCTTTCTTTTTGGTCTTTGTTGTCCTGGAGGAGTTAGGACTAAAAAAAGTAAGGGTCATGAATTGCTGGAAATATGGCATATTACAAAGGGATTTAAATGCAGTTATGTGATATACCAATTGTGCACATGAATTCCAAGTTCTCATACTGAGCCAACTGCTGGTAGCAGTTATGCTGTTTATAGGTTCAGACACAGCTTTGAGATTCGCAATATCTTCTGAGGCATTCTAATATTATTGAGTTGTATGCTCTAGTAAGTCAGGAGAAAAGGAGAGAAGAATGAGTTCTGTCAGTGATTTTTAGCCAGTGGATAGGAAGACATTTTGGACAAGGAAATGGCAACCCACCCCGGTATCCTTGCCTGGAAAACCATGGACAGAGGAGCCTGGTGGGTGCAGTCCACGGGGTCGCAAAGAGTTAGGCATGACTGAGAGACTAATGCTTCACTTCAAGAAGATATTTACATATCTCAAGAGCCAATGAATTACAAGCTTCAGTTAAAAGTGAGCTGCTGAATGAGGATTACAAACTAGCTTTACTTGAAAATTGGGAATAAAATAATTCAAATCCGAGAGACTAAGTATGTACCCAACTTTTCCTTTGTGTTCAGAGTCATTGATATAGCAACTATAAAACAGTTCACTGTGGACTTTTAGACTCTGTGGGAGAAGGCGAGGGTGGGATGTTTCGAGAGAACAGCATCGAAACATGTATATTGTCTAGGGTGAAACAGATCACCAGCCCAGGTTGGATGCATGAGACAAGTGCTCGGGCCTGGTGCACCGGGAAGACAGAGGGATTGGGTGGAGAGAGAGGTGGGAGGGGGGATCGGGATGGGGAATACATGTAAATCCATGGCTGATTCATGTCAATGTATGACAAAAACCACTACAATATTGTAAAGTAATTAGCCTCCAACTAATAAAAATAAATGGAAAAAAAAAAAACCAAAAACAGTTCACTGTGTGCCGTCACTGTCTTAAACAAGGATCTAGAGGCACCCTAATTGATACCACTGGTACTTAAAAACAGACTACAAATCAGCATGCTGAGAAAGAAGCCTAACAATATATGAACTCTTCAAGAAGACTTTAAAGCCTTCACATTGAAGAATGTGCTTCCTGAATTTTTGTGTTTTCAAAATAGATTACCTCTTTTCTTTATACATGAAATACAGTTTGGCTTTGTAGGAAATCTTTGGGTCATATTTTCTTCTTTAAGAATTTTATAGATTTTGCTACATTACCTTTTGATATGTGATTTTGTTGTCAAGAAGTCTGAGAGCATTCTGACATTTTTTTTCCCTTGTAAGTTAACTTGGGAACTTACAATCTGATTTGCCTGGGTACCCCAAGGATTCTCTATTTTTGAAGTCCAATAAACTTAATATTCTTCAGGGTTGACCGTTTTTTATCAACTTGATAAAGTTCATGGGAGGTGGCTGCTGTGTTTTCATACAACCTCATCTTTTTAAAATTAAACTTTTATATAATTGGTTTGTAGTGCTGTGTTAGTTTCAGGTGTATAGCAAAGTGATTCAGTTATACATTTATCCATTCTTTTTCAGATTCTTTTCCCATATAAGTTATTATAGAATATTGAGTAAAGTTCCCTGTGCTATACTGTGGATCCTTGTTGATTATCTATTTTATGTGTAGTAGTGTGTATATGTTAATCCCAAACACCTAATTTATCCCTCCCCCCTCACCTTTCCCCTTTGATAACCGTAAATTTGTCAGTTCTCTCACTTTCTGCACCCCAACCGCACTGACTTCCTTTCTCTTTGTTAAACCCTCAAAGCCCTTACTGCCTCAGGGCCTTTGGACATCCACTCTTTCTGTCTGGAATGCTGTTCTTCACATCTTCACCAGCCAACTTCCACGAACATCTCAGATCTCGGTTCCTTATGCCTGACTTTGCCAGCCAGTTAAATCCTCCATTGTTGGTCTCAAAGTACCAGGCATTTCTCCTTCACAGAAATGATCACAATTGAATTGTTTACTTTGCAATTATTTTATTACCTCTGCCTTTCCCATTAGGCTCTCAGGTCAATGAGCAGTGAGAACAAATCTGTACCTTCATTTTATCCACAGTGACTCAGGCATATAGTGCGCCATCCAACACATTATTAAGTGACTTTAGAAGTCTTCTTAAGTGAGTCTTCCCTCCAGTAATAATGGTTGGCACTCTTTGAGCACGTACCCTATGCCAGCCACTGTTAGAAGCATTTCTGACATGTGTTAGCCTGTTTAACTCTCCCAACAACCCTGTGAGATAGGCAGTGCTATTGTCATCTCTGGTTTTCAGATTGGAAAATAGGCGTAAGTCTCACACTGCGTAAAAATGCTCAGAGTCTATGTCCACAGCCAGCCTGCATGCCTGGGAAGTCTGTTCCAGATAAGCTGCTGCACCCACTGAAGAAAAGCAGTGCTGACTTGTTTTATGACAAACTAGGTTTAATTCATATTGAGTATTAATTATAAGATAATGGAAAGCTTGCATACATACATTAAATTCTCATTGAATGATGCACATTCTCCATTCATTTTTTTAATAATATATCCATTCATTTGTCTAAAGAGTGTGTATTGAGCACTTATCATGTGCCAGAATGTGTGCTAGAAATTAAGAAATATAAAGGAAAATGAGAGATTCTTTGCTCTTGAGATGCTCCCATTCTGGTGGGATTAGTAGAGACATAAATCATTCAGGATAATTTTATAGGAACAATGATGAAGATGTTTAGAGTGCTGGGAGCAAGGAGGGAAGACCAAAACTCAGTGTTCCCTAGCAAGGGGTGTGAATGGTCAGGAAAACAACTGGTCACCTCTTGGAGACTCTATATAAAAATGACTAGTTAAAGGTGTGTGCTCAGCCCCATCTGACTCTTCGCAATGCTGTGGGCTGACTGTAGCCCACCAGGCTCCTCTGTCCATGGATTTCTTAGGCAAGAATACTGAAGTGGGTTGACATTTCCTTCCCAGGGTACCTTCCTGACCCAGGGATCAGAACTGCATCTCTTGTGTCTCCTGCATTGGCCCAGAGATTCTTTACCACTGAGCCACCAGGGAAGCCCTGTGTGAAGTAGGCCCCTGTTAAGGATTCCTAATACCCTTTACTGTCTGTTTTTTTCATAGCCCCAGTATATTTGCAGGGCTGCCAAAACAAAATATTTTAAACCACGTGTCTTAAACAACATAAAATTTTTCTTTCACCATGCTAGCGGCTGAAAGCCCAAGATCAAGATGTCCAGGGGCTGGTTCCTTCTGAGGAAAATGAAGAAGAATCTGTTCCATGCCTTTCTGCTAGATTTGTATGGTTTGCTGGCAAACCTAAACTCTGCAAAGAATCAAAAACATCATTCTACTCCCTTCAAACCTGTCTTGTTTCAGCGGTTACATTGTATTAAGCATAAATTTATTCATTCTCATTGTAGTATTTCTATAATAATTGCTCTTCAGTGATAAATATGAATTTGATTAACTATATCTAAATACATAGAATTCTGCTTTATGGAATCCCTCCCAAAAATATAGGCATTCTTGTCTAATTTCAAACACCTGGTTATTGTACACCAGAAAACACAACAGCAATAACAATTTTTAAACAGGCAAAACCTACTGTGTCCTGTAGGGCTTCCCAAGGTGGCTTAGTGGTAAAGAATCTGCCTGCCAAATGCAGGAGACACAGGATATGTGGGTTTGATCCCTGGGTCAGGAAAGATCCCCCTGGAGAAGGAAATGACAACCCACTCCAGTATCCATCCATAGAAAATTCTATGGGCAGAATTTTCTACTGGCAGGCTACAGTACATGGAGCTGCAAAGAGTCAGAGACTACTTAGCACATATGCACAGCAAAGCGCAACTGTGCTTTGTATCCAAAGCATCACTTACCCTCTGGAAGAAAATAGCCAAACCTTCCTGGTCTTTGGGGATAGTCTACACAGTGTTTCTTTCCTGCTGCCTATGTCCTTCTTTATTTGATCAATGCCCTTATTCTCGAATTTACTTTCTTGGATTTTTCAGATATATGTGTGTCAAAGAATCTTTTCCTTATACGCTCTCTTTCTCTGTGTCTCATTTCTTCCTCTCTTTAACCCATCCATAAACCCAAAACCCACCAAAATGTGGCTGATCTGTTTCAACACACTGCTATATAATATCTGTAAACAGCATGAAGGAGGTTGCACAGGCATGTGGACTCTTAGCTCTGAGAGGCATGAGTAGCATAAGGAGCATTGAGCTCTTCACCGTCCACTGTCCACGGTCCTGTGGGGCCTCACTGGGGCAGGCGCATCCCTACAGTCCCCACCAGTGGAGCCTAGGTACTAGGATCCAAGCTGCCAGGTCTCAGATCCTAGGCCTGAGCACTCAGCCTGTGCGGTGGTCTCTGGTGGTCCACACTCCACATTATGATTTTGAGCAGCCCTATATTCTTGTGCTTCAGTTGCCTCTCCTGGTCAACAGGCCCTGCTCAGGTGCATCAGCTCCTACACTTGGAGCTTCTTAAAATGTCAGGCTTATTAAGGTGCAACTTACATATAATAACGTACAATTGGATGAGTTTTGGCAAATGCATACAGTCCTGGAACCATCACAATTGATTAATAGATAAACGATGTTTTTATCACCATGAAGTTTTATCAAGCCCCTTTGCACTCAATACCCTTTCCCATCCCCAGGTATATAATAAGAAACGAATATTTGATGAACAAATTTTAGTTACCTAGTACACACAGTGAGTTCTAACATCCAATAACTGGAACTCAGTCCAAGTCTCACAACAACAAAGAAACCCATCATTTAATCCAGGAAACACAAAATACATTGGGGAAAAAAAAAAAAAAAGAACAACAGAAAAGGAAGCAAAATTCTCTGAGGAAACTTCATATACAATACATGATCAGATAAGAGAAATCCATAAAGAGAGAGAGGAAAAAATCAAAGATTTTTGGAATATCATTATATTCTCAAAAGAAAAACAATTTAAAACATTTGAAGTAAATCTGACTCAAATGCCACATAAACCTGAGTGTGAAGGAGGTCATGGGACAAGCTTTAACAAATCTCCACTGCATACTACAAACTGTCAGTCTGCCAGCCAATGGCAACATCATCAACTGGGAAGCTTTTTAAAGATAAACATTCTAAGCCCCTTGCCTGTGTATTTTTATTTAAGGGGTCTTGCATGAGGTTCAGGGCTCACTATTTTTAAAAGCTTTCTCAGTCTATGATTCTACCAGCTGTGGGAACTTCTTCCTAACACCTTCATCCCTCACCACCCCAGTGCACACTTTATTTTTTTTCTTACAGAAGAAAATAAAGCTTGGTGTATTTCTTGAACTTGGAGATGCATGGCTGAAGACAGAAAGTACCTTCCGTTTTCTTAGTTGTCACAAACTTCTGTGACTAAGAGAAACGGATAATTGCCAAGCTTAGAAACACCTGGAAATAAAAGAGGTGGTTATTATAAAAATAAGCACCTGCAGACAGTATTTATATGGTTTAGAGGAAAAATCCAAGCTATAATAAAATTAATTACTGTTCCACAAACCATCCTATAGGAGGGTTTTCTATGAAAGGGGGATTCGTTGTCACCATCCAGCTGTGTGCATGGCAGGGAGCTAACAGCTGTGGCTGCTTTTAGAACCTGCATTATGTGATAACCTGGAGGGTCCAAAAAGGTTTACCCCACCCAGGAGTCACAGAACACTGGTCTTCCTCGAAAGCTTACTAGGTGGTCCACAAAGTAAATATTTATCATGTAATTTTTAAAACTGCTATTTTCTCCATCCTTTTTTGGTGTTTCACAAGGAATATTAGCAAACTAAAGGCCCTGAATGGTCCTGCAATCAAAAGCCCATTAATTTTGTCCATTCTACTGGTTCCCAAATTTATTTGACACAGTTTACTTTTTACATAAGATACAATCTTGGAAATGGTGCTCCAGGCATTATCATGGCAAATTTTGTAATTCCAATAAGATTAACAAAAAGTAAATTGGTGATCATCTATGAACAAAAATGAGCAAAGCCTTAGGATAATTTGGAATAATAATATTTGATTGTTAACATTGATGATAACACAGTTCTGGGTCAAGATAGAGTATGTAAGCATATTAGTAACATAAGTGACAATTCAAAGGAAATATTGTAGAAATTTAAGACAATCTACTAGTTTAAAATATTTTAGCAGTCTTTGTCTCCTTAAAGTTATCAGGATAATTTAAAATATTGTTACCTACTCATTGAAGTAATTCCTAGTGTAACTGAAAGTGGAGTCTGGCTGCTGGCCTCTCAAAAGCTAATAAAGAAGCAAAGTTTGTGGAAAGGAAAGTTTGTCTTATTTTGGGTGCCGGCAACTGGGAGGGGGTGCTGTAGGTCACACTCCTGTCCAAGGCTGATTCTCCCTACTGACAATCTGTGGGCAAAGCTGTGGGCTGAGGGAGGGAGCTACATGAAGAAACAGCAGTCAGCTCTGACTAAGCATCTTGAAATTGATCATCTTCTGATCAGTATCACCTTGATTGTTTTAAGTAGTTCTACGGTCAGTTTGTGCCCATTTCCTTGAGGCCAATTCTTGGAATTGTGGCAGCTTTTGTCATGGCTACAGTCTGGTCACCATGTAGTTAACTTTTTCCACCTGGTAGAGGTTTCATTGTCTATAAGACAGCTCACAGGCTATGGCTCAGAATATTATCTATAGCCCTTCAGAAGGAACTAAAGGTCCTTGACTATGCTTAATGACTAAACCATTATTATGTGGTCTCCTTTCACTGTTTATCTTTATTTCTGTATTTTCTCACTTCTCTGACTAAAATTATTCTTTGGCTAAAGTTTTCCCACAGATAAAAGGCAGGTGGAAGACATGGAGGGCATGAAGGCCCACTCTGTTTCACTCGTGGCCTTTTCTCACTCATGCTAGTAGCATACATGCACTTAAAAGCCTGAAGTTCATGTTGTTCAACATCCAGTTTACTTTTCCGGATGCATCTCCCACTGTTTGTGTCTTGCTGTAGCTTGCTACACAGTACTCCACAGCACTCTTAAATATATAATGAAGTTTTAAAAATTTTACATGACTGCTCACACTGTCATCTTGGCCTGGAATGTCCTCATCACTCATCTCTCAAATCTCCCCCCAGTACATCTTTCCTTCTGATCTCCTTCTTAAACCACTATTGGCCCTTGTCACATCATACTAGGCTTTAATCTGTCTCTTCCACTGAACTGTCAATTCCAACAGGATAAGAACTAAGTCATGTTTACTTGGATAGTGTATAGGATTTTAGTGAGTTTTCTACTGTATTTAAATTTAGAATACTCTATAACATAGTTCTTTCCCTAATTGAAACACATCCTCCAGTATTCTGAATTAATGATATTTGGTGTGCTGTGTGCTCAGTCGTGTCTAACTCTTTGCAATGCTATGGACTGTAGCCCGCCAGGCTCCCCTGTTCATGGGATTTTTCAGGCAAAAATACTGGAGTGGGTCCCCATTTCCTCCTCCAGTGGATCTTCCCAGCCTAGGGATCGAACCCACAACTTCTGCATCTCCTGCATTGGCAGGCGGGTTCTTTACCTCTGAGCCACCTGGGCAGCCCCCTGATGAGATTTGGTAGAAGATCTCAAACAAGTCTAGACCTCACAGTGTTTCTTCATCTAATGTTTCAAACCATTTGGAGATCTAATTGATCACAGTTTGTCAAAACCTAGTCATGAAACATTGAGGAGGCTTCTGTAGACACAAGTCAGTATTGTTATCCTTCTCACTTAAAGGAGAGGAAACTAAGGTACAGAGACGTTAAGCAGTTTATCCAGTGTTACACAACTTATGAGTGGTAGAACCAGAATTCACCTTCTAGATTCATCTTGATGGGCAAAACAGAATCAGTAAATGCCATGGGTGTGGGTTTTCTAGAGCTAGTCTACCTGTGTTCATAGCCCAATTCTAATAGCTTTGTGACCTTGGGTAAGAAATTAACTTTGGTAATCTCATCTATAAAAATACCTTGTAGCGGTTTTAATCGGAGTGAGTTCTTTGTTGTGCCAGTCTGACTGCCTTAGGTTTTACCTGCTAGGGTGAGTTCCTTTGTCCAGTCTTCCAGGGCTATTTATTTTCTTTTTTAAGATTTTATTTATTTTTAGCTGCTCTGGGTCTTTGTTGCTGCAAGTGAGCTTTCTCTAATTGCAGGGAGCAGGGGCTACTCTTTGTTGCTGTGCAAGGACTTATTTTGGTGGCTTCTCTTGTGGAGCACAGGCCCTAGAGCTCTGGCTCAGTTGCTGTGATGCACAGGCTTAGTTGCTCTGCAGCATGTGGAATCTTCCTGGACCAGGGATCGAACCCACGTACCCTGCATTTGTAGGCAGATTCTTAACCACTGGACCATGAGGGAAGTCCCAAGGGTCATTTCTGAGACTAGAGAAGGATTTTTGGTGGGAAGATCATACCACCATACTTAACATACTTAAGAGTCTGTGACCTGTTGTCTCTTGAAATTGTTTTTGGGTTGAAAAATCCCAGTGTCCTATGAGCAAGGCATGTGTTTTTTGCAACACAGTTCCCTTAAAAATTGGAGAAGGGAATGGCAACCCACTCCAGTATTCTTTTTTTTTTTTTTTCTTTTTCCTCAGTCACATTTTTTATTGTCGTTTTATTTTTTTTTTTAATTTTTTTCCTTTATTATTTTTTTTTCAGTGGGTCTTGTCATACATTGATATGAATCAGCCATAGATTTACACTTATTCCCCATCCCGATCCCCCCTCCCACCTCCCTCTCCACCCGATTCCTCTGGGTCTTCCCAGTGCACCAGGCCCGAGCACTTGTCTCATGCATCCCACCTGGGCTGGTGATCTGTTTCACCCTTGATAGTATACATGCTGTTCTTTCAAAACATCTGGAGAATTTCATGGACAGAGAAGCCGGGTGGGCTACAGCCCATGGGGTTGCAAAGAGTCAGACATGACTGAGTGACTTTCACACTTCACTTTAAAATGTAGTCAGCTGATCGTTTATATTTTTTCAAAACTTGTGTCAATGACAGAAGGGTTTTCTATCACACGCTGAATCTCAGGTTGAAGCAGGGCCCCATACTCGTGACTTCTTTACAATGTAAGTGAAAATTCTGTCCTTTCTCCTAGTTTTGAGGTTTACAGAATCAGCCTCAGGTTCTGTGATAGGCCAGGCAGTGGTGGTGAAATGGGGCAGATTTGTCCTGGATCTGGACTCTCCTGGGCTGTATTCCCACACATACGCTGGTCAGTGAGAAGCACTGAGTCTTTGGACTGACCAAGGCTTTGCAGCAGAGGGTATTTATTTATTTTGAAAGAGGATCAGTGCTTTCTAACTCTTCTGCTGTCCCCCAGATAGCTCCATTTCAAATACGCCACATCCCTCATTTTCTTCAACAATGCACTTATTTTTTGTAGGTCTCGGGGAATTTGGCAGTTGCCGTTCAGCTAGGCTTTGGTCATCACGAATTTCCTTAGCTAGCCTCAGGTGGAAAATGGCTTTTCTTCATGAGAGTATTATTCACTTAACTGGTGTCCCTTATCTGCTTTCCAATAGGCCTACCTGAAGGGAGCTCCTGTCTCTGTAGCCCTTGCTGGAGGCAATATTGCCTACAGCTTCTAAATATACAGGCATCCCGCCAGGTTGCCAACAAGTGTCAATGCTTCAGCGTCAGTGGGCATGAAGTCTGAGTTCCTAGAGTCAGCAGAATGGTTTAGCTGCCTGCTTTGCCATAACATGATACCTGTGGTTCCCCATTGTCCTGCATGAAGAGCAGTGGAATCCTTAATTCTTCTCATCTGGATTCATCAAGCTACACATGTTGGGGTCTGTCTTTTGCAGCACCCCATTTCTTTTATATCATTTCTAATTAGTACTTTTTGCTTACAAGGAAGTGAATCCTTGTAGCTAGCCTAAGAAAATAAGAAATTTATTAGAAGGATATTAGGATAATGGATAAAACTCAAAGACTTTTGCAGCCAGGCTTTAGGAACAGACCGAAATCAGGAACTCAAAATTGTTCAAATTCTCTCCATCTCTCTTTTCTATCCATCTCTGCAGGTCAATTTCATCAGTCTTTTTCTCTGCATCCCAGCTGTCTGTTTCCTGATCTACATTTCAAAGGAGGAAAAAAAAAACATAGCCAGTTATGGCTTTGAATTTTTTAAGTTTTAGATCCAATCATCTTTTACTCTTTCAGCTGTTGATGAAGAATTTACTGCTGCTGATGCAGGGACAGAGAAGATGAGCTCAATAAACCAATCAGCTATGACAAAAGAGTCACAGTACAGGGTCACTGTGCAGGAATGGGACAGTAAACGTGTGACTGCAGAGAGTGAGGTACAGGATGATTCTTAGAAAAAAGATGCTGAGTAGACAAAGTAATATGTACCCTGTTGTTGAATTGTTATAGTGATGTTGTAAGTAATGTTGTCAGAACAGGCAGAGGAATCTTGGATGGATTCACCCTCTGTCTAAGGGGTCCATTCAATAGTGGTATAACTTGTTATAATGTATTTAGAATAGTGGTAGCAGACAGACATGGTTATTCACAAATTCCTATCTAATGAACTGAAAAATTAACAAACAGAGGTCTCTATCAAATTCAGTAGGAGAATTCAGTTTTCCATGTTTGCAACAAATTTGTGATCTGACAACTTGGTTATTACTCAGTCATTCTTCAAGACTTTGCTTTTTCTCTATCTAAATGAAGGGGTACCTCCCTGTGATACAAATCTCACCCAAGTGTAGAGTTAAAAGAGATGAATAGGATAAACCAGCTATATTAAAACGTTCCCTGAATCCCTGCAGAAAATCAGGCCAACCTATGGTAACACTGTTGAGACAAGATACATCCTTGTCATCTGGTCAATCAGTTCCTTTAAGTCAGAGTGTTATGCAAGTGCTTTCTTGTTCTTTTATGTTTCCATGGTAACTTATAGTTAGTCCCTGAATCTGACCAAAGCGTCTTTTTCCCATCCACCACAGCAGACTTTTACCAGGAATTATCATTTTTACTTCATAAAAGTAAATACATACGGTGCATGGCATTTTTTGAAGAGAGGGCTGAAAATAATAATAATGTGCTTGTACTTGCTATTTTTAACCACCTCTCCCCCAAAAAACCACTCAGTACAAACAACTGCTAGACCAACTCCGTCTGGGAAGAGCAGATTTAGAAAGAAGGGAGACATTATAGACAGTACCACATATGAGAAAGAAAATACAACGTCTCAGCCTGATACACTGTGGGATGCTGCAGGATGTTGACTCACTTTGCAACCATAGTCCTTTGTGAATGTAGAAAGAAAACTAAATAGTCCTTTACGCAATGAGTTCAGTTCAAACAAATCTCTCCTAACCCTGCATTGCTACAGGACTAGATGTCGCCAATGTTAATATCTGTATTGGACAATCTGTGTAATTATTTTTCCAAAAGAGCAGACCAAACAATTTCTCAAGTAGAAAAAGCTCTGTACACACAGTCCTCTCCTGTACAAGCAATAGGAATAGTTGGACAAATGAAAAAAAGCAAGAAATATTGATGACATTTTAAGAATAAACATGTAGTTCCTCCCCAAAAAAGAAGATATTTGCAAATAGCACAACCTGCTCAACTAGCAGACCAATAGGGCTAGATCCAAACATCCCATCCATCTCTCCTGAAGGAACTTTGAGTTTTCTTGAAGAAAAGTTCCAGTTATAAATAAATGTTCCAAACATCTCTATAATTACTTGTTACTTTTAAAGTATTTTCTGGGTGAAAATTCATTTTACCTAAAGCATATTTTACAACTGACCAGTAGTAACAAATATGGTCCAAGAAAAGTATGTTTTTATTTTAGGTAGGAAAAGTTATATAAACATGTCTCCCGTTCTACAATGTGGGGTCATTTCCTAAGTTCATTCTCTCACCAGAGCGATCAGAGGCTGACACATAGGAACAGAGATCAGGAAATGACCTCTACATCATTCACTTCACCATAAAATCTAAAATGAAAGGACCCTTTCCACTCAAAGAAAAGTGCTTTTCACAAAGAAACGTGTTTGAGGAAACTAATGCCCACTTTTTTCTGTCTTTCAGCTCCCGATTTTTGGCCTCTGGAGGATGCACGTAGTTCCAATGAGGGAATCCTTGGAGAAGAGAGAAGAGGCACTTTTTATTTGTTTGTTTTATGGTCTTTGAACAGCCTGGATGCTTCCACAGTCATTTGCTCAGGAGTTCAAAGTGTGAATCATGGGTTTTCCTGGGTTTTCTGGTCCTGTACAAACTGCCAGTTCTGATGATACGGCTTTAGGAAAACATTCTCTCCCTCTGACATCTAATTTCATAACATTAAAAAGGAGTGTGTGAAGTGATTGAATATGTTTTAAAGAAAAATATAGATAACTGGCTTTTTAAGATAACATAGTCAGAATGGCTAACATCAAAAAAGGACACAAGTAACAAATGTTATTTTGCACGGGTGCAGAGAAGAGGAGACCCTAGTTCACTATTGGTAGGAATGTAAATTGGTCTAGCCACCGTGGAACACAGTATGGAAGTTTCCCAAAAAACTAAAAATAGAACTACCATATGACCCAGCAGTATTACTCCTGGATATATATGTATTAGAAAGAAACAAAAGCACTAATTCAAAAAGATACACGTATAGTGCTCATAGCAGCATTATTGCCAATATATGGAAACCACCTAAGGGTCTATCAACAGAGGAATAGATGAAGACAGTGTGATACATATGTACACAATTAAATACCATTCGGCCATACAAATGAATGACATGCTGTCATTTGCAGCAACACTGATTAACTTGGAGGGTATTATGCTAAGTAAATCAGATAGAGAAAGACAAATATTGTATGATATCACTTGTATGTGGAATGACTAGTTTGTTATAGTATACAACAAACTAGTGACTATAACAAAAAAGAAGCAAACTCACAGATACAGAAAATAAACTAGTGGTTACCAATGGGAAGAGGGACAACATAGCCATGTGGAGTGGGAGGTACCGATTATTGGGTGTAAGGCTCAAGAACCTGTTGTACACTACGTCCTTGGGAATATAGCCAATGTTTGGTAATAACTGTAAATGTAAATTAATCTTTCAAAATTGTATCAAAATAAATTTTAAAATAAGATAATATTTCCCGGGTTCTTGTTCTAAATAAAATTTTTAAATTTATGATAGAAACAAATGAGGTTGATATAATAAATATTTGTCACTTTTTTTTTTTTTATTAGTTGGAGGCTAATTACTTCACAACATTTCAGTGGGTTTTGTCATACATTGATATGAATTAGCCATAGATTTACACTTATTCCCCATCCCGATCCCCCCTCCCACCTCCCTCTCCACCCGATTCCTCTGGGTCTTCCCAGTGCACCAGGCCCGAGCACTTGTCTCATGCATCCCACCTGGGCCGGTGATCTGTTTCACTATAGATATATACATGCTGTTCTCTCAAAACATCCCACCCTCACCTTCTCCAAGAGTTCAAAAGTCTGTTCTGTATTTCTGTGTCTCTTTTTCTGTTTTGCATATAGGGTTATCGTTACCATACTTTCTAAATTCCATATATATGTGTTAGTATGCTGTAATGTCTTTATCTTTCTGGCTTACTTCACTCTGTATAAGGGGCTCCAGTTTCATCATCTCATTAGGACTGGTTTCATGAATTCTTTTTTGATGGCTGAGTAATATTCCATGGTGTATATGTCACCACAGCTTCCTTATCCATTCATCTGCTGATGGGCATCTAGGTTGCTCCATGTCCTGGCTATTATATAACAGTGCTGCGATGAACATTGGGGTGCACGTGTCTCTTTCAGATCTGGTTTCCTCGTGTGTATGCCCAGAAGTGGGATTGCTGGGTCATATGGCAGTTCTATTTCCAGTTTTTTAAGGAATCTCCACACTGTTTTCCATAGTGGCTGTACTAGTTTGCATTCCCACAACAGTGTAAGAGGGTTCCCTTTTCTCCACAGCCTCTCTAGCATTTATTGCTTGTAGACTTTTGGATAGCAGCCATCCTGACTGTGTGTAATGATACCTCATTGTGGTTTGGATTTGCATTTCTCTGATAATGAGTGATGCTGAGCATCTTTTCATGTGTTTGTTAGCCATCTGTATGTCTTCTTTGGAGAAATGTCTGTTTAGTTCTCTGACAAAGATGCCACAAAAAAAGAAAACTACAGGCCAATATCACTGATGAACATAGATGCAAAAATCCTTAACAAAATTCTAGCAAACAGAATCCAACAACATATTAAAAAAATCATACACCACGACCAAGTGGGCTTTATCCCAGGAATGCAAGGATTCTTCAATATCCGCAAATCAATCAATGTAATACACCACATTAACAAATTGAAAGATAAAAACCATATGATTATCTCAATAGATGCAGAGAAAGCCTTTGACAAAATTCAACACTCATTTATGATTAAAACTCTCCAAAAAGCAGGAATAGAAGGAACATACCTCAACATAATAAAAGCTATATATGACAAACCCACAGCAAGCATCACCCTCAATGGTGAAAAATTGAAAGCATTTCCCCTGAAATCAGGAACAAGACAAGGGTGCCCACTCTCACCACTACTGTTCAACATAGTGTTGGAAGTTTTGGCCACAGCAATCAGAGCAGAAAAAGAAGTAAAAGGAATCCAGATAGGAAAAGAAGAAGTGAAACTCTCACTGTTTGCAGATGACATGATCCTCTACATTGTCACGTTTTTATATGCAGTTAGTCTAGAGCTTCTCTTCTTATAATAAATATTTTTTAAGATGAAATTAATACCCCTAGGGTTTCCCAGGTGGTGCAGAGGTAAAGAATCCATCTGCCAATGCAGGAGCCACAAGAGACACGGGTTCAATCCCTAGGTCCAGAAAATCTCCTGGAGTAGGAAGTGGCAACCCACTCCAGTATTCTTGCCTGGAAAATTCCATGGGCAGAGGAGACTTCTGGGCCACAATCCATGGGATTGCAAAGAGTCGGACATAACTGGGTGACTGAGCACACAAACAGTATTATCTTTAGATCAGTACTGATTCAGAGGCAAAGGACTTTTTTTCCCATAAATATCATGACATCTAATGGGAAGCTAAACTTTTCAATTAAAAAAATTCTAATTAAAATAAACATGAAAGTTTATTTGTAGGAAAATATATAATAGAACTATCATTATAATTTGCTCCTTTTCCATCATCTGGCTATTTATTAAATACTCTTTTGTGTCCAGGTTTGTGCTAAGTTCTGAAGAAATGTGAAAGACACATAAAATGACTTAAACCTCAATGCACTTTCTGTGTACTTGGGGGAAGGGATGCAAAACACAGTTCTTGGTATATCATTTAGAAAACCTATGATCCTTCTTTTACCTGCCCAGTGACAACATTACATCCTCCCACAGTATTTAGGGGCCTCTACCATGTACGTGATCCTCACAGCTTTCTGTGATATACTCTAATGTCCAGGCAACCATGGCTACTTGTTACTTTGTGACAGCCCCTTACCTAGCTCTGAGCTCCGTGCCTGTGTTCAGGCAGCACCTGTCAGTAAGAACCCACTTTCTTTCAACACCTCCTTGTCTTCTACCTCAGTTCAATGGAATCATTGTCTCCTCCTTACTCCCTTCTAGGTAGAAGTAATTCTTCCCTTGCCTGAATCCTTTTAGCTCTATTTCTCATTGTGTTTTTCTTATCCAACACAATATTCTAGATATTAGTGTATATTTCTTATTCACCCCACTAAAATTATCCTAAGGCATTTCAAATAGTTGTTTATAATAAATACCTCTACATCCATTGCCTAACTCAGTGTCTGGTTTATAACATGCACTCAAACATATAGTAGTTGAATAGATGAATGAATGAATAAATGAGTACTGGAAATAGCTAGGGAATAATTAAGGACAATAATTGTGTAGCAATGGATGCAGAATACTAGAAAGGTAAGGAAATTGGAAGGAGAGAGTAAAGTAGCATAAATGTAGACTGGACTACTCTAAGAAAACCAAATGGAAAATTTAAACCTGATTTGGGCCTTTCAGGATGATCATGGTCAACAGTAGAACCAAAGTAGCTAAGAATTATTGGGCCTAGGAGTCTGGCTAGAGGAGGAGAACAAAGGAATCAAAAGGTAGGTTGTCAGAGGAAAGTTTCAGGCCTTACTTCATGTAAGGCTGAGCAGAAAACATACAAGCCACAAGATAAAACCTGATTATCTGGAATCCCAGAAATTAAGCTGTGCCTCTAGGACACAGGCTGTTTGCAGAGAAATAACACTTTCAGTTGAGAAGGGCTGGGTTTGATTTTGTTTTCACTATCTATTGTTTTTGTTGGGTATGGGATATTCCAACCCTCCATTTTCTCATCCATAAAATGGGAATTTTAATTCCCACCCAACTGGGATTTGTGCAGATTAACTAAGATGATATGTGGAAGGTGCTGGGAACACAGGAGATCAGTAAATGGCAAGTCTTATTAATTTGCTCTGGGCTCCAATTTGAATACTTGTTAGACAGGATTGTCTCTAAGTCCATTTGTGGCCAAAGCATCTCTGAGACTTGAAGTCTGTTCCTAATTGTTCTATAAGAAATCTTTTTGGAGTTGAGGTAGAGACTCTAATAGAGGTAATAATGATTATGATGACAAAAGAACTTTTAGCAGCTGATATTTATTGAGTGCCTATTATGGACTAGCAACCATGCTAAGAGTCTCATAAGAATTATTGCATTTTATTCCAATAAAACATATATGGAAAACAAAACAACTGGTACTGGTATTTGGGCTTTTTCACAGGAATTTTCTCGGAAGTAAGTGTGTCAGGATCTCAGGAATCCCTGTCAATGGGAATATAGCAGAAGCCAGAAGAGGGAGTCCAGGGGCAGTGAAAAGTGAAGTTACTCAGTCGTGTCCGACTCTTTGCGACCCCGTGGACTGTAGCCGACCAGCCTCCTCCGTCCACGGAATTCTCCAGGCAAGAATACTGGAGTGGGTTGCTATTTCCTTCTCCAGGGGATCTTCCCTACCCAGGGATTGAACGCATGTCCAGGTGCAGTGAAAAGGCACACCAATTCAGAGGCTTACCCTGACAATGGAATCCAGGACATAGTAGTTAAAAGGTGTGGTAATCTCATATCTGATTCAAGCAGGCCTCTACCCCAGGGACTCCAATCCTGCAAGCATCCAGGGTACAGGCAAAGCCAGGCAGACAGGGGGCGGCACTGTGATTCTTACTGGGACCGTTGTGGTAGCAGGACAATACAAGAAGCAAGATACGGCCTCCTCGGGAAAGGAATTTGACAAAAGTTAGGTGGGCTAAAAGGATCCCATCTCATGGATTAAGGCAAAAATGGCAAACTTTTTGTCTCTTGTACAATTTCTGAGCAAGCAAATGGTCATCTAAAGCTTTCTGTTTGAGACCAAATTTAGGCTAAGCAATAAAGAATATAAATAAAGAATATCATGATCTATTGGTGATGTCTGCCATGAGTACTAGGGGGAGACGTGGCATCAGACCAATTCTGACTCTTGGGTTTAGCAGAAGGATCAAGCCAGACTTGAAGAAAAAGGAAGACGGTCTATATAAAAAGGAACTGTTATAAAGGGATAACTTTTAGGAGAGGCTAGGAAAGAGACACTTGGGGCCAATCCATCTAGTTCTGAACTGAATAGAGGGAATATGCCTAGGTCAATTAAATATATCTCTTTTCCCCAATCTGTTGCCTTCTTAAGAATTGACTGTAGTGTTCTAATGCTCCAGCTGTCCATGTACGCAAAGTAGAGGCTTGGAGTTAGGTGTCCCATGTTTCCAATTGGCTATTTATAAAGCTCCATGAACTTCTCAGGAAGGAATTCAATATGCATTCTCAGGAGATATGCTAAGTCGCTTCAGTTGTGTCCGACTCTTTGCGACCCCATGGACTGTATGTAGCCTGCCAGGCTCCTCTGTCCATGGAATTCTCCAGGCAAGAATATTGGAGTGGATTGCCATTTCCTTCTCCAGGGGATCTTCCTGACCCAAGGATCGAACGCTTGTCTCTTATGTCTCCTGCATTGGCAGGCAGGTTCTTTACCACTAGCACCACCTGGGAGGTAATGATATTGAAAGAGAGAGAGAGAGATAAAAGGAAGGTAAACATAAAGGAAGGTAAACATTTTTTTTTTATTATTTTCATAACAATTTGGTAGTGCTTTTGTTTGAAATACATCAAAATAATGATTGTATTTTGCTAAGAGGCCTTTTTCATGAACTATATTTTTAAATTTAAATATAGTTGCATCTATTTATTTAAATAAGAAAGAACACAAATGCCAGCAAAAAGAAGAAAACATCTCAAAAGTCTTTCAATATATATTATAGCAAATTATTCTTTTTTTTCAAAGTGAGGAACAGAGAGGTGGCTATTTGAACTATTTTTTTCTCCTTGAAACCACATTCCTGTGGCATTACTCAAATTAAATCCTGCAGTCATTGAAAGTGGAAAGAGAAAATGACTATATTAAAACCAAACAGAAAATGAATCTGGATCTTTTTATTATATTTTTCTAGGTCTGTAACTTCCCAACCTGTTCTGTTTGTGAAAATAGACAAATATAACTCTCCACAAGAAGAAACAGCTGTCAGTCTCTCAAGCCGTTTCTTAAAGCAGACTTGTTTTGAGGGACTAAGAGTTAAGGTGACTATATGTAGAAATGCCTATTCGAAAGCTCTTGTTCTATTTGTGTGGTAACCTCCCAAGTTATGTCTTACTCTATGAGAAAAAAAGAAAACCATGTATGAAACAGGTTTTTAAACATTCTTTTTTAGAAAAGAAAAAGTCATGTCTGAAAAGAAGGCAGTATACTTAGAATGATTGCATAGTTTTTCTAATTGTGTCTTTTGATTTAACAACTTTTGAGCAATTTTTTAAAATATCTGTTATATTATTTGACAAAACAGTTCTATCAACATGAATAGGGCAACAAGCTTGATGTATTATCTACAAAGTGAACTTATGGATAGAAGGCAAAAAATAAAAACGTAAAAACAAAGCAATAGTTATTATCTTCATCTTTTGTGCATGCAAATACATATATACATAGAGTACATTTTTTCCCTTTCATTCATTTACTCACTCATGAATAAAGCATTTTTTTAGTGGGTTGGATTTTGTCCTTTCTCCCAAAAGATAAATCCACCCAAAATTTGTTGAATATAGCCTTATTCGGAAAAAAAAAAAAAGGTCTTTGCGATAAGCTAGGAATCTTGAGATGAAATCATCCCAGATTACCTGGGTGGACCCTAAATCCAATGACAAGAGACATACAAAGGAAAGAGACAGAAAGGAGAAGGCCACTGAGGCAGAGACTGGAGTTTGCAGACGTAAACCAAGGAACTCAAAGAGCTACCAGAAGCTCGAAGAAACAAGCAAAGATTTCCCCCTAGAGCCTTTGGAGAGAGTCCTTGATTTCAGACTTCTGGCCTCCAGAACTGCTAGAGAATAAATTTCTGTTGTACCCGAGCTTGTGCTAATTTTTTGGCAGCCCTAGAAATCTAACACAGTATCTCTGAACACATTTCATGTGCCATGTATATTGTTAGGCAAGTATACATCTGTGAGTAAGATATCATCTTATCATCTTGCCCTGGAGGGAATCACAATCTGGCACGTGAAACAGACGTTTAACAATGTATATTCTAAGTGAAGTTTAGACCAAAGGATGGTGGGGGTCTCAGTTCCTGAGAGCTTCCATTGTCCATGAGTGCACTGTAGAGACTCGGGTACCTCAAGATGCCAGAGATGCAAGGGGAAGCTTCCTAGAGGAAATAGCATTTTAGCTAATCTTGAAGAGGTGGGTAGAAATTTTCACGATGAAAGGTTGGAAAGCAGGCTGTATTGGAGATAGAAAACTGAAGGAAAGGAAAGGAAAGTGTGAAAGACACAAAAATGTGTCAACGAATAATAAAGACATTTCAACCTTGTCATGAGCCTTCTCAGATAATGCCGATGAGCATAATCCAAAGGGTTGTAGATCTATAAGGACTCTAGAGCTCTGGCAACTTTGAAGAATGGGAGTCCCCATGCAAACTGGGAATTTATATGAAACAAAAATAAACTTCTGTCTTGTAGATCATTGTTTTTCATATCCTGATCAAATTAGATGAACTTATGTGTGTGTTAGTCACTCAGTCATGTCTGACTCTTTGTGACTTCATGGACTGTAGCCCACCAGGCTTCTCTGTCCATGGAATTCTCCAGGTAAGAATACTGGAGTGGGTAGCCATTCCCTTCTCCAGGGGTTCTCCTGACCCAGGGATCCAATCCAGGTCTCCTGTACTGAAGGTAGATTCTTTACCATCTGAGCCACCAGGGAAGCCCAAGATGAACTTACATTCTCACTATCATCAGTCTGGAAGAGGAACTGGAATGGGGGCTATTGCTGATGGGAGAAAGGGTTAATTGGTTATTAGGTAGTGAAAGTGTAGTTAAAAGTAGTATGAGAGAGAGAAGAGAGCTGGATTGAAGACAAAGTCCACAGGACATGGTAATTAATTATATACAGAGGGCAAACAAGAGGAAGAAATAAAATGTGATTTTAGTTGCAAAATGAAGTATTGGGGTTAATGGTAATAAAGATAGAGAATAATTGGAGTAAAATCATCCCCTTCATGGATCACAGCCTTGTTGTGGCTAAGGGGCTTGTATAACTCAGTGAAGCTATGAGCCATGCTGGCAAGGCCACCCAAGATAGACAGGTCATAGTGAAGAGTTCTGACAAAACGTGGTCCACTGGAGGAGGAAATGGCAAACCACTCCAGTATTCTTACTGTGAGAACCCCATAATTGGGTCACAAAGAGTTGGACATGACTCAGAGACTGGACAACAACAAAGACTTAGGAAGAAGAGGCATAAAATAAGACGAAGCAAGCCATTGGACGCAGCAATGAAGAAAGCCTATTTTTTGCTAGTTTCCTTGTCTGTCATTGATAACTTGTTCAGTATTCAGTGAGTGTTTTCACACAATTTCCTCAGTTTCATACAGCCTCTGTCAAAGACTGCAGTCACCTTTACTGTTTTCTTTCCACAAAGCTCTCAGGGTAAGGTAACAGTGAACCTCCAATGGGCTTTGGCACTGAGCTACTTGTTTTTATTTTTTACTGGTTTAGAAAATCATGATACTATAATAATAGGTATATGTTATTATATATTTGTTAAAACTCATAGAATGTACAGTACAGAGAGTAAACCCAAATGCCAGTTATGGACTTTGCATGACAGTGGTGTATGAATGTTGGTTCATTGATTGTAACAAATGTACCACCATGGTACAAGATGTTGATGGTGGGGGATACTGCTTGTCTTAGGGAACTGTTGACAGAAACCACCCACCTTGCCCACTTGCTTGAGTTGTTTCACACTAAGGAACATGGTGCTGTGCTGAAACCTAACTGGGAGAATTCAGGAGGTGCCACAAGAGGGAGGAGATGATCAACCTCTCATTAACCCTCACACTGGAATCCATCTTGGCTAAAAGGTGCACACCACCAGGAAGGACCCTGAGTCACCAAATAAGGACCAACCAGTTTAGTTGGTAGGCGAGAAACAACCTGGTATCCCCATCACCATGAAAACCTGAGACTGCAGGCCATATGGCAGAGCAGTTTTTCTGGGTTCCTTTACCCTGCTACTCTCTGTTTGAGTGCCTCTTCCCAATAAAGTCTCTTGCTTTGTTAGTACATGGGTCTCCTTGGATAATTCATTTCCAAATGTTAGACGAGAGCCCACTCCTGGGCCCTGGAAGGGATCCCCCTTTCTGCCACACACATATGTGGAAATGTGGAAACTCTTTTTTTATGCTCAATTTTTCTGTGAACCTAAAACCACTTTAAAAAATAAAATATTAATTTTAAAAATACAAATGTGTGCCTTTCTTGAAAAACAGTAAGCTGCCCTGCACTTTTTATTCCAGTTCAAGGAAATCAATTATTTTCTTTTAGAAAAAAAACCAAATGCAGGAATTTCAGTTTCCACATTCTCAAGTATTTGGAGTTATAATAGAGACATTTTGGTAACTATTATGAACATCCATTAGGCATTTCAAAGGTAGTAAGCCCATAGAGATTGCTGTATTTTTCTTTGTGGAAAGTAAATAAACAACTTTCATTGAGAGAACAGCTTTGGTTATATAAGTTTGTTTAGAAATAGAATAATCAAGCTAGCATGGTTTTTAAGAGTCTGGCCCTGGAGTTACTACAAGGAGATAAAACCAGTCAATCATAAAGGAAATCAGTCCTGAATATTCATTGGAAGGACTGATGCTGAAGCTTGAAACTCCAATACTTTGGCCACCTGATGTGAAGAATTGATTCATTGGAAAAGACCCTGATGCTGAGAAAGATTGAAGGCAGGAGGAGAAGAGGATGACAGAAGATAAGATGGTTGGATGGCATAACCGACTCGGTGAACATGAGTTTGAGCAAGCTCTGGGAGTTGGTGATGGCGTTCTGCAGTCAATGGGGTCGCAAAGAATCGGACATGACTGAGCAACTGAACTGAACCTGGAGTTACTAACCTAGTCAATTCCTGGCTCTAACATTAATCAGATATGGGTTCTTGGGCAATTCTTTGATACATTCTAAATCTTATTTTCTTCATCTCTAAAATGAAATTAATAGGAATACCCACAGTTCATTGATTTATTGACAAGATTGAAAAAGAAAATGTATGTAAAGCATTTAGCATAAGGCCTGGCACAAGAGACTGCTCAATAAATATGTGTTTTTGTGATTAGAGGATATTTTCCAGTCACCAAATAACAAATGTCTTAGAGGACATTCAATCATTTACTGAGTAAGAAATGAACTGAGTTCTGAAAATCCTGACTTCTGATTGAAGGAATAGATGTTAGACTTACTCTCCTGCAATTAACAACTTTGAAACTGGGAAGGGATAAAAAACACATGAAGTAGCTCTTCTCAGGCTTGGTTAACAGACAGCTGAGGGCTGTGATTCTTGAGAGACACGAAGCCCAAGTGAACACCAAGTTCATTCTGATTCATGGAATGCAATTTCCAAGTTGTGATCCAGGGAAATGGAGCCTGAACAGACAGCAACAGTCTTGCCAACCATATGACACAGAGATTAAAGTTTGGGACTACTGAAGTAGCTGGGATTTGCATCTCAGAGCACCAAAACTAAGGGTGCTTAGAAAGATGGCGGAGCCTGGCGGGCTGCCGTCTATGGGGTCGCACAGAGTTGGACACAACTGAAGCGACTTAGCAGCAGCAGCAGAAGAAGAGAAGCACCCAGAAATCTACACTACTGTTCTCTTGAATCTTTGAGTACTTGTGTGTACATTTGGTCAAATTCAGAGAGGCCTAGTAAGGAGTGGCTACTTTGGGGCTGTGAGCTGAATAGAAATCCCAGAGAATACATAGTACTGGGAGACAATGGAATGAACGCCAACAAGCCAGCGCTAAGGCCCCAGAGGAATCATAGTTTAGAAGGAGGACTCCTCCAGCCTTAGCGTTGGGGATTATCTGGCCCTACTCTAACAAAGCTTAAACCCAAACCTTAGGTAAAAATTGCTGAGCCACCATTAAATTAATTATTTGCCAGAATAAAATCCAACATCTTTACAGGAAGGCAAATCTAGAATCTGAACAATATAACATTCCATTGCCTAGCATGAAAATTTAAAAATTACTAGACATGTGAAGAATCAGAAAAATATAACCAAAATAGGAGGAGGAGAAGGCTATAGAAACAGATCCAGAGATGACAGACAAGTCAGAATTCTCAGACAATGATTTCAGGCAACTATTACAAAAGTGGCCAAAAATCTAGATGAGTAAACAGCTGTGGGATCTCAGTAAATAAATAAATAAAAAATAAAAGCGAGACAAGAAATCAAATGAAAAGTGCAGAACTAAAAAATAAATCTGAAACTTAAAGATTTGTGATATCTTAACAGCAGTTTAGATCCTACAAAAGAAAAGATTTTGAAGGCAGATAAACAAAAACTTTGCAAACTGAAATATACACAATAAAGAAAAATAGGCTGAACAAAAAAATGAATAGAGTTTCAATGGCCTACAGAGTATTGTAGAGTCATCTAACATTTGTGGAATAGAAATCTCAGAGGCAGAAAAGAACTTTTAGCAGGAAAAAAAAAAGTGTTAAAAGAAATAATAGTAAAAGAAATCCCCAAATTTAATACAGTAAAAATAAAAACACAGAGAACATTGTCCATTTCCAAATAACTAATGTCCCTTAGGACAACCATTCATCTCTTCAGTAATAACTGAACATTTTAAAACTTAGTTTTGAAAATCCAGATTCTCATTTTGGCCATGATGAAGGAATAAGTCACAAACAGGATAAACACAAGGAAAACCACATCTAAGCATACTGTAGTACAATTGCTTTAAACAAAATTAAAAATAAAAATTTCAAAGCATTCATAAGAAAAAGACATAATACACACAGGAAAGTAACAATAGAATAATCACTACATTCTCATCAGAAACAGAGCAAGCCAGAAAACATTGAAATGGCAGTTTTTAAAATGCTAAATAAGGAATAAGTTATGAATTTAAAATTGAAATCAAGCAAAATTTTTCATCAAAATTTTAATCCAATGAATATATTTTCAAATAATCTAAGTGATGACCTGTACTACAAGATGTGTTAAATAAACTCATTCAGGTTAAAGGGAATTATGCCAAAATTAGAAACTCAAATCTACCTGAATAAATAAAGAACACTAAACATTTTTACTTCCTTAATTTCTTTAAAAATAAATGAATTATTTGAAATATGAATAATACTATGTTGTATAGTTTGTAACGTATAGAAGTGAGATACGCAACAAATAGTGCAAAGAAGCAGGGAGAGAAATGGAAGTACATTTATATATGGTTTTTATGTTATATGTGAAGTGTTATTCTATCAATGCAAGGTGTAAGCTAAGGATGCAAAATGTAATCCCTAAAGGATCCATTAAAGAAATAAAACAGTGAAATGCCATAGGCCAAAAGAGGAGCTTAAAATGTTATATTAATAAATGCTCAATTAAAAAGAGAGGAAAAGATGGAAATAGAAAAATGATAGATGGGGCAATAGAAAACAAATAGTAAGATGGTTGACTTAAACCTATCCATGTCAATCATTATGTCAAATGTAGAGGTACTAGACAACCAGTTAAAAAGCAGAGAAGCAATATCCAACTATAGGCTGTTTTCAAGAGATTCTCTTCAAATATAGAGACATAGCTTAAAAAAGTAAAAGGATGGAAAACAAGATATACCATGAAACACTAAGCATAAGAAAGCTGGAACGGCTATATTAATATCAGACAAAATATCATTTATAATAGCATCAAAAATAATAAAAACTTGGGAATAAACTTAACCAAGGAGGTGAAAGACCTGTACACTGAAAATGATAAGACATTGATGAGAGAGAGTGAAGAAGACACCAATAAATAGAAAAATATTCTGTGCCCATGGATTCAAAGAATTAACATTATTAAAAATGTCCATACTACCTAAAGCAATCTACAGATTTAAGGAAATCTCTGTCAGAGTCCCAAGGGCATTTTCTCACAAAAATATACCAAATGATCTTAAAATTTGTATTGGACCACGAAAGATTCTAAATAGCCAAAGCACCCTTGAAAAGCAAAGCTGGAGGCATTATACTTCCTAATTTCAAACTATATTACAAAGCTATAGCAATCAAAATTGCTATAGGTTTGTCATAGAAAAAACAGGCACATGGCCAGTGGAATAGAACGAAGAGCCCAGAAATAAATCCATGGATATATGGGCAACTAATATTTGGCAAGGGCAACCAGAACACACAATGGGGAAACAATAGTCTCTTCAATAAATTATGCTGGGAAAACTGGATATTCACATGCAAAAGATTGAAACTAGACCCTAACAACTCAGAAAAGTTAACTCAAAATAGATGAAAGACCTGAAACAATAAAATTCCTGGAAGAAATGATAGGGAGTAATCTCTTTGACACTGGTCTTGACAATGTCTTGGATAAGACCTTAAAAATGCAGGCAACAAAAACTAAAATAAACAAGTGGGAAACTAGAGAGCTTCTGCACAGCAATGGAAATAATCAAAAAATTGAAAAGGCAACATACAGGATGAGGGAAAATATTTGCAAACCATATATCTAAGAAGGGGTTAACATTCGAAACATACATAAAACTTAAATGACTCAATATTAAAATGAGATTGTTTTCCAGAGTTTCTATTGTACACTTTTTATGCTCAGTGCTTTTGTATTATGACTCGATAGGATAATATCAGTGTTTTAAGTAGTGTCACAGATATTGAAGAATTGCCTGATAAAACAAAATGCAATTCATGCATTTCCCAATTGATCTATCCTTTCACAGCTATCACTTCCGTTTGTTATAGGTGTAAAGTAATCTTTATAAAGTAGAAGTATTCAATACAAGGTCGAAATATGAAAGAGAGTGCCTGTTTTTATTTGTCCGAGACCCCGGCTACCCCCAGATATACATTTTCTCTTTAATCTTTTCCAAATTAATCTTTCTCTCCACCTCATCAAAATGTATCAGTCAAGGTTAAAGGAAAACTGTGGGTCTATATTTAGATGAGAGACTTAAAGAGGTACTTGCAATAAACTATTATAACTACTATTGTTACAAGTGGTTTTGTTGGATTACAGAGGGAGTCCTTGAAGTGTTTTCTAAACATAAATCAACTTCAAAACATGTTTTCCCACAGCTAGTATATCTTAACTCTCTTAAACACTGGAGCATTTCAAGTGCAATGTGAAAACTTTCAAGTTGCTTTATATACACTTAACGCTTGTCAAAACATAATAAGTATTCATTATTGAATTACTTATTCAAGTAATTACTTATAGGCAAGTGTTTTCCTGAGCTTTTCCTCTTAAAGGAAGTTAAAGTAAAAAGGTCAAATTGTAGTCAGATTATTTAATTCAGAGTGGTAATTTGATCAGATCTCATCTTAAATTATATTTTTCTCTAGAACTTTATAGTCATTTCTCCCACCTCTTCATTCTGTATCATCCTTTGCAACTGTATTAATCTGTCAATATTGCAAAGTTTTAATCAAAAAATTTTAGTAAAATTGATGAAAATATAAACAGGTTTAGAAATTTGAGAGTAGGCCTGAAATATTATTCACATCATATTTATATATAAAACATATATAATATGTGTATATATTGAAAGTTTTTGCCTTAGCAAAATATTTCAGGTTGCCATAGTTTCTAATTCCTTTTACTTGGAAATGGAAGAGATGTGAGTTGCCTATAATTGACAGTCTCCACAGCATCCTTGCTCCCTTACCATCTGGATTTGACCAGTGGGAAGCAGCATACCAGGAAATCAACTGGTGGGATTAGAGAGAGGACAGGGTATTAATCTGCCACTCCTTCGCTGTCCGACTGTGGTTTGGACAGTGGTTGCCAAAACCCATCAGGCAGCCTGTGTCCGACAGCCTCTCTTCCCAGAGCTTAACCTGTTCCCAGGCTTGGCAAGACTATTTCATCCTCTTGAGCCTTCAGATCTATGAGTGGTAACAATTTCTCATTGTTGCTGAAACCTAACTGCCTCATCATCCCTTGTTGTGTTTTACCGCTGCCCCTACTCTTGTAAACAATCCTTTCATTAAGTGCTCTCTAGGTGCATCTTTTTAAGGATGCCACCCATTTCCTCCTTGAACATAGACTGATGTGCTCCCAACGTGACCTCAGGAAATAGACCCTCAGTGTAGATTATGAATTGGTTGCCATGAGCTCCAATCTCTTTAACAAGAGGAAAATGTGCACTAGGTAAACTATAGCATGCAAAGTCATTGGGTTAACTAGAATTATCACCAACAGTAGTATGGGGTAGAGCAACCATCCCTAACCACTAGGCCACTGACTGGTACAGATCCATGGACTGTTAGGAATCAGGCCACACAGCAGGAAGTGAGTGGCAGGTGAGCCAGCAAAGCTTCATCTGTATTTATAGCTGCTCCCCATCACTCAGATTACTGCCTGAGTGCTTCCTCCTGTCAGATCAGTGGTGGCTTTAGATTCTCATAGGAGCATGAACCCTACTGTGAATGCTACATGCGAGGGTTCTAGGTTCCACACTGCTTATGAGAATCTAATGCCTGATCTGAGGTGGAGCTGAGGTGGTAATATTAGTACTGGAGAGTGGCTGCAAATACAGATTATCATTAGCAGAGAGGTTTGACTGCACAGAGACCATAACCCCATCAATGAGTGGCAAGTGACAATTAAGCTGCATTTGGTGGCAGGCTTTACAATGGCAGGTGAGTTGATGTACTTCGGTTGTACAGCCGCATCTAGTGGCAGGCTTTAAGTCAGAATCTCATTTTAGTCTGCACGCGGCCCGCCTATTATTTCATTTACTGCTTCCACCCATGCCTCTTTCCCACACTCTGCACTTGTCTCACATTTTGGTAAGCCAACAAGCTAACCCTAGCCAAAATGAGTAGGAAACAAACACCACTGGGGAGCTACTTTGAAAAGGGGAAAAGACCCAATGATGTGACAGAAAAAGACGCTAAGAGTGCCAACAAAAAGAAAACTGCATTTGAAAGAAAATACCGAGTCCTACTTAAGTTACAGGTTCATTGCAACAGGTGATTCACATTCCCCAAGCCTGCTTTATATAATATGTGGAGAACTAGCTATCCAACAAAACCATAAAACCTTCAAAACTGCTTCACCACATGGAGACTAAACACTCTGCCTTAAAAGACAAGCCCTTGGAGTTTTCCAAAAGAAAAATGTGAACATGAAGAACAGAAGCAACTATTGAAGGCCACCACTTCATCAAATCTGTCTGCACTGAAAGCATCATTCTTATCAGCTAACCACATTGCTAAAGCTAATAAGCCTTTTACTACTGGTGAAGAGTTAATCCTGACATTTGTCATGAGCTTTTAAGAGAGGCTACATTTCAAAAGGTAGTACATGTTCCTCTTTCAGCTAGCACCAAAGCTAGATGAATTGGTAAAATAGCAGAGAATGTTGAGGCACAACTGTTAGCAAGGATTAATTAACGTATCACCATGGCATACAATCCAGGTTGACGAGTCTACCAATGCTGACAAGGCAACAATACTTGTTTCGGTACAATTTATTTTCAGGAGGATGTGCACGAGGATATGTTATGTGCACTTTTGTTGCCAACCAACACCACATCCACAGAACTATTTAAGTCTTTGAATGATTACATATCAGGAAAACCGAGTTGGTCATTTTGTGTTGGTATAATGTACAGACGGAGTGGCTGCCATGACTGGACAGCTTCCTGGTTTCACTACTTGGGTCAAAGAGGTTGCTTCTGAATGTGAGTCTACATAATACGTGATCCATAGACAAATACTGACTTGCAAAAAAATGTCCATTTTTTGAACAAAAAACTTAACATTTTGCAGGGTGCATTGCAAAACTTTGCAACATTTTGCAGCTCTGTGAGGAGTTGGACACAGAGGACACACATCTGCTCTTATAGACAGAAATGAGATGGCTTTCTAAAGGTAGATCACTGGCCAGAGTTTCTGAGCTATGAGAGCTGCTCCAGAGATTTCTTTCAGAAAAACAGTCACCACTGGCAGCATACTTCAGGGACACAGAATGGGTTGCAAAACTTGCTCAATTGTATTACATATACCCTGCTCAAGGAACTCAATCTGTCACTTCAGGGGAGAACAATCATTCAAGTCAGCAGATAAA
Source organism: Cervus canadensis (assembly GCF_019320065.1). Taxonomy (NCBI): domain Eukaryota; kingdom Metazoa; phylum Chordata; class Mammalia; order Artiodactyla; family Cervidae; genus Cervus; species Cervus canadensis. Next base: position 27,582,142 of record NC_057404.1, on the reverse strand, counting down.
GTGGCTGTATTCAAAGTTAAACTGGAATTATGGAAGCAACAAATGAACATTAGGATTTTTGACATGCTTCAAACATCAGCAGTGATTTGAAAGAGACTGAGCCAAGGCCTTCTTTGTCTGATCTGGTGCATGATCACTTATCTCAGCTTTCAGAAGAATTTGAACATTACTTCCCAATCACAAAATACCCTTGAACTGGGAAGGAATGGAACTGTGACCCATTTGTGAATAAACCAGGCAAATTGGGGCTTCCCAGGTGGTGCAGAGGTAAAGAATCTGCCTGGTACTGCAAGAGACGCAGGTTCAATCCCTGGGTCAGGAAGATCCCCTGGAGGAGGAAATGACAACCCACTCTAGTATTCTTGCCCGGAAAATTCCACGGACAGAGGAGCCTGGCGGGCTACAGTTCATGGAGTCACAGAGTTGGACATGACTGAGCCACTGAGGACGCACCCAAGGTAACTGGCTTTGTGCTAGAAGAGGATCAACTACCTGAGATCACACATAATGGTGGTCTTAAAAGTATGTTTGAGCAACTTCAAATCTCCATCCATTCTGAATTAAAGTTAAGGCAGACTATCCTGAGACTGCCACAAAAGCACTAAAAAAAACTGCTTCCGTTTCCAACATCCTATCCTATGTGGAATATTAGAAATACAACAAATGAGTGAATATAGCAAAAAAGAAGAAAACTCACAGATAAAGAGAACAAACTAGTGCTGACCACTGGGGAGGTGAGAGGGGAAATATAGGGGTTGGGGAGTGGGAGGCATGAACCATTGGATGTAATATAGACTCAAGAATGTAAAATATTGTACAACATGGGAAAAATAGCCAATATTTTGTAACAACTGTAAATGGAAAATAACCTTTAAAAATTGTATTAAATTTTTAATAAATAAAAATTTTAAAAGATTCAATATTCTCAAAGAATATTTGAAAAGTAGATGTGATTTTCTCTAATTTTTACCTAAATCAATGTGTTTTAAAAATCTGGAGAAATATAAATATGTAAAGGGGGTGGGGAGAACAAATTGTGGCACCGCAATTTATAACACAAACATGTAGACACATAATAAACAAAAAGTCCTGATCTGTTGATTCAGTTGTAATGTGCTATATTAACAGAGATCACAACTTTCTTTGTGAATCATCAAATATGCATTCATGGCATCATTTTCAAAGGCTTCTGTTCATTCCCAACACAAAATGTTAATCCACCCTCCATTGCTGCCTTTTGTTTATTTTCAGACGAATCTGTGATGCAAACAACTTCATACTCTTGATCTTTAGGGGTATGCAGTCTCAGCTCACTTGAGGTCAGGTGGTCATGCCTCACTCCCCAGCGGTCCTGTGGGTCAAGTGGGCCCTGAGAGGAGAGGGGGTAAAGGATATAAGGACTAAGGGTACTTTGGAATAGATTTCTATGGGCGACCCCTCACATACCCTAAACCCACCACGTGATTTCCACCAACCTGGGAGCATCCCCCCCAGGCAACAACAAGGCCACACTTATTCCAGGAGGGGCTCAGCCCCTAGGAATCAGGCTCAGAGAACCTGCGCTTCTAGAAGTTCTTACCCCGAACCTTCACGCTCCTCACTGGTCTCAGGTGTGCTATGCCTGATAACTCTAGCTCAGTGCTACTGAATACGGGTCTGAAGGAGTCACATTAGCACCAACAAAAAACTTGTTCAAGATGCCATTTCATGAACCCCACAGGAGAATCACAGTTAGTCTAGGGCCCTGATTTCCACAAAATTTGTGTGCACTTCAAAGCTTTGAAAGAAATGTTTGCTGTGTGGATAAGTGTTTAGCAATAACCCCTGTCCCTTCCCCACAGAGCCTACTGACCTGAGTGGGAGCATCTGCGTTGTTTCAACACCAGGTGATCCTAAGTTAGGCCCGGTTTAAACACGAGGCCTGCGGGGTACATGGGTGAGAGTTGCGTCCAGTCTTCAGTCCTTTTCCGTTTGGGGAGGCCTTGGTGGCTGCTCTACATGGGATGAGACAGGCAGGGCGGTGTAGCCCACTTACTCTATGCTGTAGCAGAGTCTGGGGGTGTCTGTGTGAGGGGAGAGCACATGCAGACAGGAAAGAAAAACCTCACAGTTTTTCTGTGAGAAAAAAACCTCCAGAAATGAGCTCAGTGCAGGAGCTCATTGATCCTGAATCTCTCTTTTTCAAACGGTCAGCCTTTCAGGGTTCTTTTGCCTGTGGGTGCGGTAGGAAGAGATGAAGGAGCTCTGTGGATGCCATTGAAGTCATTTTCAAGATACTGATGTGGTTCTCAGCATGACATCAATGAGAAAACAACACAGAGCAGGAGGAAGAAAAGGAGAAAATGGCATCATCTCAGGTAAGTGTCCTGTCCTGGGTTAGAGGCTGCCTCTGCTTTTCCTCCTGAAATGTTATGGATTGAGAACCTGTAAACCTTTCATTTTCTTCTTCTGATGTTTCTGTCTAGCAAGGCTATTTTCCACTACTTTCCCCCCTTCCTACGATAGTCAAAGTCAGCTCTTCACTTCTCCCCTTGTGTTCCAGAATCTTTGCCCATTGTCTGCATCCAGGCTCCCCACAGAGCATGGAGCATTCTCGCCATGAAGTAGTGAGCTTCAACTATCAAAATTATTCCTTTTGTGAAAGAGCAACATGAGAAGGCATTAATATCCAAAACTCCCTATGGGGTAAATTCAGATGTTGAGATACTAGTGAAGAAGGGAAAGTGGAATGGTACTGTACTTCTGAATGCAATGTCAATTTACCACGACAGGATTAAGAAAATGCATTTTAAATGGGATGGCATTAGTGGTCCAGATAAATCAATTCTGGGGAAGAAAAGTAATTAGGAGGGATTTGCTCTGTATGTTGATAAGAAAGATTATTTAAATACAGTATTAGAGTCAGAGAACATGGTGGGTGTATGTAGACTGAAATTTATAAAACTGACATTTTTTTCATGGTAGTTTCAGATTATGATTTTCTTACGTATTTTCACCCAGAATACCACAGCAGTGATAATGTATCTCGTGTCATTCAGTCCTGTGATTATCATTTGTCCTATTACACCTGAGGTTCACCGGTTCAGGTGCTTTCTGCAACATTCCTTTGCTATGAATTTCATATATTTTACCTTTGGTAAAGGTTTGGTGTGATTCTCTGAGAAATATGCATAAACCATCATGATAAATCTGGAAACTCCAATTTTCCCCCCTAGTTTCCTTTTGCCTCTAGTTTGCTTTGGAAAATGAACACCTTCACATTTGTTTAATAAAGATACTAGCTTTTCAAGTTGTTGTAATCAGTCAAGACTTGCTCTTGTAAGCTTCTATTATACTCTACACTCATGCAACAGACATACTATTCTTTCACTTCTTTTGTATTTTCAAAAGAGTTTATAAGAATCATATTATTAATGTATGCTCAGTAGTATTGTTTCTGAAATATAGCTCAACTCAAATGGTAAATATTTTCAGAGATATCAAAGATTCAGAACCAATAGCTCTAGCTTATTTTATATCATTGTGTTTATGTATTTATAAAATGTAAAGTGTATCATCCAAAAAATAGGTTATAAGATTTATCCAATTTAAATAGTGTTCTTCTTTTAAAATTTGGTAGAATTCACCAGTGAAGCCATCTAGTTCTGATATATTTTTGTTGGGAGGTTTTTGAGAACTGATTCAATCTCCTTAATAATTTGGTCTGCTCAGATTGTTTTAAATATTTTCTTCATGATTCAGGTTTTTACTTTTATTTTATTAATTTTTTCTTTGGCTCGCTGATTATTTAGAAATTGTGTTGCTTAATTTCCACATACTTGTAAAATTTCCAGACTCTGTTCTCTTGTTCATTTCTGGTTTTTTACCTTTGTGATTGAAACAATACTTAGTATATAAGTGATGTAAATAGAAAGACAAATAACTTATGTTTTAGATTCTGCACAAAGTGATAATATGACACAAATTAACCTCAAACGAACCTATGTATGAAACAAACAGAATCACAGACTGGTGGTGGTCAAGGGGGAGGGGTTGAGGGAGGGATGGAGTGGGAGGCTGGGGTTAGCAGATGTAAGATTTTATATATAAAATGGATAAACAGCAAGGTCCAACTGTATACCACAGGGAGCTATATTCAATATCCTTTGATAGGAGCTTCCCTGGTGGTGCAGTGACTAAGACTCCATGCTCCCAATGCAGAGGGCCCGTGTTCGATACGTGGTATGAGAACTAGATCCTACCTGCTGCAACTGAGAGTTCATGTGCCACAGTTAAAGATTCCACATGCCGCAACCAAGACCCAGCACAGCTAAAAAAATAAAAATAAACATTTTTTTTCAAAATCCCATGGTAAACCATAATAGAAAAGAATATTTAAAAAGAATGTGTGTATATACATGTGTGTGTGTGTAACTGAATCACTAAAAACAAAATACATAGTATGATATAAGTCTTCTTAAATTTGCTGAGATTTGTATAGTGAACTAACAAATAATCTGTCCTGGAAAATGTTCAGCGGGCAGTTGAGAAGAGTATGTATTCTGCTGCTACTGGATGGACTGTTCTTTTTGTCTGTTAAGCCCATTTGGTCTAATTCAAGTTCAGTACTCCCTTATTGATTTTCTTTCTGGTTGGTCTATTCATTGTTGAAAGTTAACTATTAAAGATCGCTACACGTATTTTTTTTTCTATTGTCTATTTTTCTATTTAAATCTGTTAGCATTTGCTTAACACTTTAAAGTCTTCCACTGTTAGTATATATTTATTTATGATTGTCTTCCTGATGAATTGACAATATTATCATTAAATAGTGACCTTATTTTTTTCTTGTTGCAGTTTTTGTCTTAAAATCTGTTTTGTCTGATCTAATTCTAGATCCCACTGCTTTCTTTTGGTTTCCATGCATTTGGAATATTTTCTTCTAAAGCTTCACTTTGAGCCTATTTGTGTTTTTAACACTGAAGTGAGTCTCTGAAAGGCAGAGTGTAGTTTGGTCTTGTATTTTTATGTATCCAGCCACTCCATGACTTTAGACTCAAGAATTTAGTCAAAACATAATATATTTAAGTTTGCAGTAATTTACCAATCAGTATGCCATCTTATTGTTCCCTGGGTGTTTTGTTTCCCTTTTCCTCTTTTGTTACCTTTGTGAATTGGTGATATTTTATAGTGGAATGTTAGGATTTCTTTCCCTTTACATTTTCTGAATATACTATAGGTTTTTGCTTTGTGGTTCCATGAGGTTTATGGAAAATGTCTTATAGATATAAAAGAATTTTATGTTGATAACATTTTAACTTCCATCACATGCAAAAATCTCTACTTTCTTTATTCCCCTCCAAGAATTTTTGTACATGGTGTTACGGTTTACCTCCTTGAGTATTATTTATACATTGAAATTAGTATAGCTGCGGTTATCTCAATTTCTTAATAATCTAACTGGTTAACACACCACCATATATATGACAATTTTAAAGCACTCTTACCTTAATTATATTCTTAGGTTGCAACTTTATTGTGTATTCTCGTATGTTCTCATGGTACTGTTTGGTTTCCTTCTATTCTACTTTGAGGAACTCTTTTAGAATTTCTCTCAAGACTGATGTAGTGATGATGAACTCCCTCACCTTTTCTTTTTTGAAAAGAGTTTTTAATCTCTTCACTTAAGAAGGACAATTATGATGGATAGGATGCTCTTGGTTGACAGACTTTGGGTTTTGTTTTGTTTTTTGAGCAATTTGAATATATCATCCCACCCTCTCCTGGCCTGTGAGATTTCTGCTGAGAAAGAAACTTTTAATCTTATGAAGATTCTTTTGTAAGTTATAAGCTTCTCTCCTCTTGCTGCGTTTAAAAGTCTTTGCTTTTGATGGTTGACAGTTTCACTGTAATGTATTTTAGAGAATTTTTTTTTTTAGTTAAGTTTGTCTGGTGCCCTTATGAGCTTCATGCCCTTGAATATCCAAATCTCTCCCCTGACTTGGAAAATTCAAAGCCACTATTTATTTAAATAAGCCTTCTGTTTCTATCCTTTCCTTCTAAGACTCCATAATTCATAGAATGTTTCTTTTGATAGTGTTTTTAGATCACATAGTCATTCTTCACTCTTTGTCTTTGTTCTCCTCTGAGTGAATTATTTTCAGTTTACTGTCTTCTATTTTGGAAAAAAGAACTAAAGAGCCCCTTGGTGAAATGAAAGTGGAGAGTGAAAAAGTTGGCCTAAAACTCAACATTCAGAAAGCTAAGATCATGGCATCCGGTCCCATCACTTCATGAAAAATAGGTGGAAACGGTGGAAAAAACAGTGGCAGAATTTATTTTGGGGGGCTCCAAAATCACTGCAGATGGTGGCTACAGCCATGAAATTAAAAGACTTTTGCTCCTTGGAAGAAAAGCTATGACCAACCTAGACAGCATATTAAAAAGCAGAGACATTACTTTGCCAACAAAGGTCCGTCTAATCAAGGCTATGGTTTCTCCAGTGGTCATGTATGGATGTGAGATTTGGACCCTAAAGACCATAAAAAAAGCTGAGCATGGAAGAATTGATGCTTTTGAACTGTGGTATTGGAGAAGACTCTAGAGTTGGATCTCCTAGCTGTCCAAGGGACTCTCAAGAGTCTTCTCCAACATCACAGTTCAAAAGTTTTAATTCTTCAGTGCTCAGCTTTCTTTATAGTCCAGCTCTCACGTCCATACACGACTACTGGAAAAACCATAGCTTTGACTAGATGGACCTTTGTTGGCAAAGTAATGTCTCTGCTTTTTAATATGCTGTCTAGGTTGGTCATAGCTTTTCTTCCAAGGAGCAAAAGTCTTAATTTCATGGCTACAGTCACCATGTGCAGTGATTTCGGAGCCCAAAAAATAAAGTCTGTCACTGTTTCCACTGTTTCCCTGTCTATTTGCCATAAAGATATAGGACCAGATGCCATAATCTCAGTTTTCTGAATGTTGAGTTTTAAGCTAACTTTTCACTCTCCTCTTTCACTTTCATCAAGAGGATCTTTAGTTCTTCGCTTTCTGCCATAAGGCTGGTGTCTTCTGTGTATCTGAGATCATTGATATTTCTCCTGGCAATCTTGATTCCAGCTTGTGCTTCATCCAGTCCACATTTCTCATGATGTACTCTGCATATAAGTTAAATAAGCAGGGTGACAATATACAGCCTTGACATACTCCTTTCCTGATTTGGAACTTGTCTGTTGTTCCATGTCCAGTTCTAACTGTTGCTTCTTGACCTGCATACAGATTTCTCAGGAGGCAGGTCAGGTAGTCTGGTATTCCCATGTCTTGAAGAATTTTCTACAGTTTGTTGTGATCCACATAGTCAAAGGCTTTGACAGTAAGCAAAGCAGAGGTAGATGTTTTTCTGGAACTGTCTTGCTTTTTTGATGATCCAATGGATGTTGGCAATTTGATCTCTGGTTCCTCTGCCTTTTCTAAATCCAGCTGGAACATCTGGAAGTTCATGGTTCATGTACTATTGAACCCTGGCTTGGAGAACTTCGAGCATTCCTTTGCTAGTGTGTGAGATGAGTGCAGTTGTGTGGTAGTTTGAGCATTCTTTGGCATTGTCTTTCTTTGGGATTGGAATGAAAACTGACCTTTTCCAGTCCTGTGGACACTGCTAAGTTTTCCAAATTTGCTGGCATATTGAGTGCAGCACTTTCACAGCATCATCTTTTAGGATTTGAAATAGCTCAACTGGAATTCCATTGCCTCCACTAGCTTTGTTCATAGTGATGTTTCCTAAGGCCGACTTGACTTCGCACTCCAGGATGTCTGGCTCTAGGTGAGTGATCACACCATCGTGATTATCTGGGTCATGAAGATCTTTTTTGCATAGTTCTTTTGTTTATTCTTGCCACCCCTTCTTAATATCTTCTGCTTCTGTTATGTCCATACCATTTCTGTCCTTTATTGAGCCCATCTCTTTGCATGAAGTGTTCCCTTGGTATCTCTAATTTTCTTAAAGAGATCTCTAGTCTTTCCCACTCTATTGTTTTCCTCTATTTCTTTGCACTGATCACTGAGGAAGGCTTTCTTTTCTCTCCTTGCTATTCTTTGGAACTCTGCATTCAAATGGGTGTATTTTTCCTTTTCTCCTTTGCCTTTTGCTTCTCTTCTTTTCACAGCTATTTGTAAGGCCTCATCAGACAACCATTTTCCCTTTTTGCATTTCTTTTTCTTAGGGATGGTCTTGATCCCTTCCTCCTGTACAGTGTCACGAACCTCTGTCCATAGTTCTTCAGGCACTCTTTCTATCAGATATAAACCCTTGAATTTATTTGTCACTCCACTGTATAGTCGTAAGGGATTTGATGTAGGTCATACCTGAATGGTCTAGTGGTTTCCCCTACTTTCTTCAATTTAAGTCTGATTTTGACAATTATCTCAGCATAATTAGCCAAGGTACATAAATGTTGAAATGGTACAATTTCCTTCTTTCTAATAGCTGAATAATACTCATTGTGTGTATGTATTCGATATATATAGATAAATGTTCAGGTACAGATATCACATATTTCTTATCTATTCACTTGTTGATAAGAACTTAGGTGGATTCCATAACTTGGCTATTGTGAAGAACTTGGGTCACTTTCGTAGCTTGGCTATTGTGAATAATGCTGCAGTAAATATAGGGGTGCATATATCTTTTCAAGTTAGTGCTTTTATTTTCTTTGGATAAATATCCATAAGTGGAATTGCTGAATTATATCATAGATCTACTTTTACTTGAGAAACCTTCATATTATTTTCCATAGTGGCTACAAAAATTATATCCCCACTAACAGTTCACTTGATCCCTTTTGTCCACATCATCATCAAGGCTTATCTCTTGGTTTTTGATGATAGCCATTCTAACAGTTGTAAGATAATATCATCAATATATTATTATTGTGGTTTTGATTTGCTTTGTACTGATGTTTAGTCATGTTGAGCACATTTTCATACATGCATTGGCCATCTGTAGATCTTTTTGGGAAAAAATCTATTTTCTTTACCCATCTGTACATTGAATTGTTTGGTTTCTCATGGCATTTTTTGAGGTTTATTTAAATGTATTTTGATTGCATGCCCCCAAATGCATATATGGCTTTCATTTTTTTCCCATTAGTGGGTTGACTTTTCATTTTATTGATTGTTTATTTTGTTATATGGAAGTGTTTAAGTTTGATTTACTCTTGGTTGTTGACTTTTGCTTTTGCATTTTTTTATGCTTTTAGTGTTATATCCAAAAGAATAATCATCGAAACCAATGTGAAGAAGTTTCTTACATTTTCTTTTAAAACTTTTATGGTGTCAAGCCTTGGGTTCAATCTTTCACGTTCTTGGTTAATCTTATTCCTAAGCATCATATTCTTTTCGGTGCTATTGTCAGTTGGGCCTTTTTAACCTTTTCTGATAGTTTCTGTTAGTGTGTCAAACCACAAATGATTTTTTTATGTTGATTTTATATCCTGTTGCTTACCCTATTTAATAATTAGCATTGAACAGTTTTTTGGAGGCGGCATATTTAGGGCTTTGTAGATATAGAAACGTCGTCTGCGGAGAAAATTTAGCTCTATCTTTGTGATTTGGATGTATTTTATTGCTATCTTGCTCAGATTGGGAATTCCAGTACTGTATTACATAGAAGGGACAAGAATCAGTAAACTTGTCTTGATCCAAAACTCGGAAGAAATGCTTTCATGAGTCATAATTCAATATACTATTAGCTTTGGGTTTATCATATGACTTTTAATGTGTTGAGGTATATTCCCTCTATAACTAATTTATTTTTTAACTTTTCTTTTATGTAGTTAGTTATTTTTGGCTATGCTGGGTCTTCATTGCTGTGTGGGCTTCTCTCTAGTTGCAAAAAGTGGGTCTACTTTCATTGGGTGTGCTGGCTTATTTTGGAGCACAGGCTATCGGGAACAAGGGCTTCAGTAGCTGTGGCTCCCAGGCTCTGGAGTACAGGTTCAATAGCTGCAGTGCATGGACTTAGTTGCTCCGCAGCATGTGGGATCTTCCCTGACCAGGAATTAAACCAGAGTCTCCTGCAGTAGCAGGGGGATTCTTTACCACTGAGCCATAGCGGAAGCCCCTGTAACTAATTTCTTGACAGTCTTCATCATAAAAGGAAGTTGGATTTTGCCAAATAATTTTTCTGTATCTATTAATATGATCATTTTCCCCTTCATCCTCTTTATATGATGTATCATATTTATTGATTCACATACGTTGAGTCATCCTTGGATCCAGGCATAATTCCCACTTAATCATGGTGAATGATCCCTTCAGTGTACTGTTGAATTTGGTTTGTCAGTATTGTGAGTATGTCATCTATATCTTTCAGGGATATTGATCTGTGTTTTGCTCATAGTGCCCTTGTCTGGGCTTAATGTTGGGGTAATTAATGCCTCGTAAGATGGTTTGAAAGTGTTCCCTCCTCTTTCTGAAAGTACTTGAAAAGTCTTGGCTTTAATTTCTCTTTAAATATTTGGTATAATTCACCAATAAAACCATCTGATCCTGGGATTTTATTTATTGAAATATTTCTCAGTACTGTTTCATTCTTTTTATTCATTACTGGTCTGTTCAAGTGTTCTATTTCTTAACTATTTAGTCTTGCTAGGTTGCATATTTCTAAGAGCTTGTCCATTTTTTTTCTAGGTAATCCAAGTTGTTTGCATATGATAATAGTGCATATGTGCTTATGATAATAGTATTATTGTCCTTTGCCTTTCTGTGGCATCACTGTAATGTTATATATAAGTGTGTGTGTGTGTATTCTTTTTCTTAGTTATTCTAGCTAGCAGTTTGTCAATTTTGTTTATCTTTTCCAAAGAAAACTCCTCAATAATATTTCTTCTATTTTTGCAGTTATTTGTACCATTATTTGTATATCCATTATTTTTAAAATTCTTTTCCCACATACATCATTACAAAGTTTTAAATAGAGTTTGCTGTGCTATAGAGTAGGTTCTTCTATTATTGTTACAACTGTTCTAATCATTATTATTTCATTCTGCCAACACTAGGCTTAGTTTGTTCTTTTTCTAGTTTCTTTAGTTGTAAAATCAGATTCTTTACCTGAGTTTTTTCAGAGAAAAAAGATTTTATTCCTTACATCACAACAAGCATGAGCATAATATTGCATTGGTTCTCCCATCCCAGTTCTTATTGGGATGACAGAGGGAACCAGTTGGGTGCTACGCATGTACTCCGTTGTGTTACACTGAAGAACACTGAGTTTGGGGACTCTGCTGCTTTTAAAATGAGAGGTTAGTAAGCTTCCTGTTTGTCTGAGGGAAAAACATTACCTCATTCCTCAAGGCTGTTCATTACAAACTCCCAAGAAATGGCTCAGGTGAAATGCTGTTAGGGAATTTTCCTTTTTTATAATTGAAGAATAGTTGACATACAATATCATGTTAGTTTCAGATTTACCACAGAATAATTCAGCTTTTAAGTATATTACAAAATGATCACCATGTGAGTCTAGTAACCATCTGTCCCTATCCACAGTTATTGCAATATCATAAACCATATTCTGTATTCTGTATATTAAATTCTTGCCAAATTTTATTTTATAAATAGAATTTTGTGCTTCCTATACCCCTTCAGCTATCTTGTCCAACACCTACTCAACTCCTCTCCCTCAACCACCAAATTGTTCACTGTGTCTGTAAGACTGGCTTTGTTGTTTGTTTTTGGATTACACATATAAGTGAGATCATGTATTTCTTTTTCTATATGACTGACTTCACTTAGCATCATACTCTCTAGGTCCACCCATGTTATCAAAAGTGGCAAGACTTCATCATTTTATGGCTGAGTAATATATATATAGCTATATAAGTATAAACATATCTATACATATTTATGTGTCCATTTGTATATATAGATCTAACTCTGTATATATGTATATTTATGTATCTATTAATATATGTGCATGTATGTGTGTTACATGTATTTTCATATGTATATATATATAGTCACTTTTTATGCATTTATCTATCATTGAACATTTAGGTTCCTATCATATATTGGTTATTGCAAGTTATGTTGCAACAAACACACAGTGCATATTATCTCTTTAAATTAGTTTTTTGCTTTATTTTGTTTTCTTTGGATAAATAACCAAAAGTGGAATTGCTAAATCACATGGCACTTTTTTTTTTTTTATATATTTTCATAACCCTCTGTAATGTTTTCAATAGCGGCTGCACTGGTTTCTATCTTTAGCAACAGTGTATGTGAGTTTTCTCTTCTCCACATCCTCAGCAACACTTCTTAAATGCTGTCATTTTCATTGTAGCCATTCTGACAACTGTAGGGTGGTACTTTTTGGTGTGGTTTTGATTTTCATTCCCTGATGATTAGTGATGTTGAGCATGTTCCCTTGTGCCTTTTAGCTGTATTTTCTTTCTTTTTTTTTTTTTTGGCAAAATATGTATTCAACTCCTCTCCCCAATTATTATTATTTGTTTTTTTAATTATAGTTTATTTACTGTGTTATATTTGTTTTGTTTAGAGCACAGTGATTATTTTTTACAGATTACACTTGATTAAAAGTTATTAAAATGTCCCTGACCTGGGTAGAGTGGCACCTGGTTGGTGGTGGCTGTCTCATATCAGTGAGGGACAAAACAACTCCTTGTTTATCCCAGCTTGGCTTTTGCTCTGTGCCCATGCCTGGTTCATGCCCTGGACACATGGATTGACTGCTGGTTTAATCTCTGAGGTAGTGTTTTGGCCATATCTTGTTGGCTTTTTACAGCTATATTGCTAGACTAATTTTGTTGCAGTACTAAATGACTGAAACTTGGCCCAGTTTTCAGTTCTGTTCCTGTTTGGGTACTACGTTGTCAAAAAGTCTGAGGCACTTATTGCTGAGCACATAACATCTTTGTTGGTTGCTGCTTTGATCTCATTCAGCAGGGCTTTTGAATGTCCCATGATTCCAAAGAATGCTTTCTACCATGTCAAATTTCTGTCCCAATTTATGTTTAGAAAAAAAAAAAAAAAAGAAAAAAAAAAAAAAGTTATTAAAAGATAACAGCTATAATTCCATGTCCTATACAATATATTGATATTTTATACATAGTAGCTTGTACATCTTAATCCTATACCCTTAATTTGGCCCTCCCTCCTTACCTGTCCTCACTGGTAACCACTAGTTTGTTTATATATCTGTGAGTCTGTTTCTGTTTTACATACACATTTGTAATTTTAGATTCCACATATAAATAATACCACAAAAAGTGTTTTTGTCTGTCTTCTTTAAGCATAATATTCTGGAGGTCCATCCACATTTCTGCAAATGGCAGGACTTTACTTTTTATGGCTGTGTAATATTCCACTGTACATATACACCATATTGTCTTTATCCATTTGTTCATGAACATTTGGTTTGCTTTCATATCTTGGCCATTGTCAATAGTGCTGCTCTGAACTTTGGGGTTTATGTATTTTTTTGAATTAGCGTTTTTATTCTTTTTCCTAGATATGTACCCAGGAGTGTTATTGATGGATCATATGGTAGTTCTATTTTTAGCTTTTTGAGAAACCTCCATACGATTTTCCATAGTGCCTGCAACAATTTTCAATCCTACCAACAGTGTACAAGGGATCACTTATCTCCACATCCTCTCTTAGATTTGTTATTTGTAGACATATTGATGATAGCTATTTTGACAGGTGTGATATTGATATTTCATTGAGTTGAACTTCTCTAATGATCAGTGATGTTGAGCATATTTTCATATGCCTTTAGTCACCTGTATGTCTTCTTTGGAAAGATGTCTATTCATCTCTTATGACTATTACCAATTGTGTTCTTTGTGTGTGTATCCTGAGTCATAGGAGCTAGTTGTACATTTTGGATATTAACCCTTTGAAATATCATTTGCAAATATTTTCTTCCAATTTTCCCTTTGAATTTTTATTTTGTTGATTGTTTACATTGCTGTGCAAAAGCTGTTAAGTTTATTTAGATCCCATTTGCTTGTGTTTGCTTATTTTTTTGCCTTAGAGGCAGGATCCAAAAATATACATATATATTACTACAATTTCTGTCCGAGTGTTCTGTCTGTTATCTTCTGGGAATTCTATGGTTTTGTGTATTACATTTAGGTCCTTAATCCATTTTTAATTGATATTTGTGTGTGGTGAGAAAATGTTTTAATTTCATTGTTTACATGTAGTTCTCCAGTTTTCTCCGTACCATTTATTAAAGAGACTGTCTTTTCTCCATTGTGTATTCTTGCCTCCTCCTTACTGACTGACTTTAAGTGTGTGGATTCCTTTCTGGGCTCTCTATTCTATTCTGTTGATCTATGTGTCTGTTTTCGTGATTATTGTAGCTTTTTAGTCAGGGAGTATGCTATCTCCAACTTTGGTCTTTTTTTCCTCAGGATTGCTTTGGCAATACGGGTATTTGTGGCTCTATATTTATTTTAGGATTATTTATGCTAGTTCTGTGAAAATTGTCATGAGTATTTCGATAGGGCTTGCTTTAAATCTGTAGGTTGCTTTGAGTAATAGGGCTATTTTAAAAATATTAATTCTTCCCCATCCAAGAGCATGGAATATCTTTTCACTTATTTGTGTCGCCTTTCATGTCCTTGGGCTTCCCTTGTAGCTCAGTCGGTAAAGAATCTGCCTGCAGTGCAGGAGACCCGGGTTTGATCCCTGGGCTGGGAAGATCCCCTGGAGAAGGAAATGGAAACCCACTCCAGTATCCTTGCCTGGAAAATCTCATGGACAGAGGAGCCTGGTGGGCTGCAGTCCATGGGGTCACAAGGAGTCGGGCACGACTGAGCGACTAACACTTACTGTCCTTCATCAATGTCATATACTTTTCAGGACATAAATCTTTCGTCTCCATGGTTAAATTTATTTCTAGATATTTTATTATTTTTGGTACAATCTTAAATGTTTTTTCTTAATTTCTAAAATTATTATTAATGCATAGAAAAATAACAGATTTCAATATATTATGTATACTTCAAATTAACTGAATTTATTTATGGCAATAATTTGCTGAAATCCTTAGGGTTTTCTCTACATATTATCATGTCATCTGCAAACAGTGACAGTTTTTCTTCCTTGACAAATTGTATTCCAATTTTTAACTTTTATTTTTATCTTTCTGCTGTGGCTAGGACTATTAATACTGTGTTGAATAAATGCAGTGAGAGTAGGCATCCTTGTCTTGCTCCTGTTCTTGGAGGAAATGCTTCAGCTTTTCATCATTAAGTATGATAGCTCTGATTCTGTCATATATGCTCTATATTTTATTTATTTATTTATTTTTGGTCTCACCACACAAGCATGCAGGATCCTAGTTTCCAGATCAGGGATCTAGCCTGAGTCTCATGCAGTGGAATAGCAGATTCTCTACCACTGGACCAACAGGGAAGTTCATGTCCTTTATTATATAAAGGTATGTTGCCTCTATATCAACCTTGTTGAGAGTTCTTATAATAAATCAAGTTTTGTTGAATTTTCCTAAATGCTTTTACTAGAGGTATGAAGATAAGCATATGATTTTATCCTTTGTTGTGCTAATCTGGTGTGTCACTTAATAGATTTGTATATATGGAATCATTCCTGCATTGCTGAGATGAATCCCATTTTGTTGAGGATTTTTGCTTCTATGTTCATCAAAACTACGGGCCTGTAACTTACCTTTTTTGGTAGTGTCTGGTTTTCATATATGGGGGATGCTAGCCTCAGAAAATAAGGAAGCACTCCTTCAATTTTTTGAGCTAGTTTGAAAAAGATAGGTGTTAATTTTGCTTTAAATGCTTGGTAAAATTGATCAGGAAAGCCGCCTGGCCCTGGACTTGTGCGTATTGGGAGTTTTTTTTATTACTGATTCAATTTTATTTGTAGTAATTGATCTGTTTAGATTTTTTATTTATTCCTAATTCTACCTTGGAAGATTTATGTTTCAAGTAATTTATCCACTTCTAGGTTGTCCAACTTGTTGGTGTATAATTGTAATAATCTCATGATACTTTATTTCTGTAGTATCTGTTATAACTTCATCTTTTTCACTTCTGATTTATGTACACCCTCTAAGATATGACTTTTGTCTTTTATTCTTACAGAAGCTTAATAAGGGTTTGATCCACTCCCCTTACTCTATATATACTTTTTCAAGTGAGATTTTTACTTTTCTGTATTTTCTTGTTACTAATTGGTGACAATTCTTTTAAGGTTAAGTAAATTCCTTCAACATTTCTTATACTGTTGCTTTATTATCAGTGATTAACTCATTTAGCTTTTACTAGTCTGGGAAACTCTTGATCTCTCCTTCAATTCTGAATCATAATCTTGCTGGTAGACTATTCTTGTTGTGTGCATTTTCCTTTTAGCACATTGACTACATCCTGTCATTCCTTCCTGCTCTGCAAAGTCTGCTAAGAGTCAGCTGATAATCTTCTGGGAATACCTTGCCCATAACTAATTTCTTTTATTTCACTGCTTCTATGATTTCTCTTTAATTTTTGACATGTTAACTATAATGTGTCTTGGTCTGAACCTGTTTGTCTTCATCTTTTGTTTGGTACTTTGTGTTTCCTGGACCTGGATGTCTATTTCCTTCCCCAGGTTAGGAAAGTGATCAGTTATTATATCCTCTAATAAGTCCTCTGCTCGTTTTCCTCCTTTCCTCTTTCCGGGCCCCCTATAATGCTCATGTTAATATTTTTGATATTGTCTCAGAGGTCTCTTTATCTATTGTCTTAATTCATGTTTTTCTTTCTTGGGTTATTTTCACTACTGTGTTTTCCAGATGAGTGATCTCTACTTCTGTATCATATAATCTAATATTGTTTCCCCCTGGTGTGTGTGTATGTATGTGTGTATTTGTCAGCTACTGTATTTTTCAGGTGTTTGGTTCTTATTTATATAGTTTTTCCTCTTTGTTGAAGTTCTCACTATGTCCATCTATTCTCCTGATTTGGGTGAGCATTTATAATCATTACTTTGAACACTTTTCCTTTTTAAAGGTAGAATGCTTATTTCTGTTTCATCTGGTTCTTTTTCTAATGTCATGTCTTTTTACTTCATTTGAAACATCCCCATCTTTCCCCCTATGTTTCCTATTTCTCTGTGCATTTCTATTCACTAGGTTCAGTTCATTACATATCCTTGTCTTGGAGACATGGCCTTATATAGCAGATGGATAGGGCCCAGCACACCTCCCCTCTGGCCAGCAGAACCAGATGCTGCAGGGTGTCCCCTCTGTGGGCTGCACGCACCTTTCTATTACAATAGGGCCAACTACTGTAGACTAGTTAGAAGGCTGTGTTGGATGCTGGTCTAAATTGACATGAAGGCCCTGTATTATGTGATTGTGATGGGTGTGCTGGAAGGCAAGGCAATCCCCATTATGGGCGGCTGTGTGGCGCTCCAGGTGCATAGATGGACTGGGTATCTGGTTGCAGGGCCTTGTGGTACAGGAGTGCTGGAGGCATGGTTGTCGATGGGGCAGGCCCTTGGCACTCATCAGCTACAGGGAAGACTCTAAATGTGACCTGCCAGTGTCCATCCCTAACCAGAGTCTCGGCTGCCTCTCGCCTTTCTAAGAAGCTCTCTGAGATGCACAAGTAGGTATGACCCAGGTATACTTCAAACTATTGGGTCTTCATAGGGACTGAGAACAAGAGAGATTTTGTGTGTGTCCTGTTTTGAGCCTAAGATGGCGGAGTAGAAGGATGTGCACTCATCTCCTACGAGAACTCCAAAATTACAACTCACTGCTAAACAACCATCCACAGGAGAATGTTGGATCCCACCAAAAAGATACCCCATATCCAAGGACAAAGGAGAAGCCCCAACAGTAGGAGGGGCAAAATCATGTTTAGAATTAAATCCCATACCCGTCAGAGATATCTGGGGGGCTCCAACAAAACCTTGTGCACACCAGGACCCAGTGACCCTGCAGAGACTGAGCCAGAACTGTGTTTAACTGTCTCCTGTGGAGGTACAGGTCAGCAGAGGCCTACTGCAGGGGCAGGGGCTCTGGCTGCAGGAGAACTCTCACACAGCCTGTGGCATAAGTCCTCTTGGAAGAGGTCGCCATTAACCCCGCCATAGAGCCACCGAGCAGATGACCCATAAACTGCAGAATACTTATACCAAAGAAATTCCTGCACTGTTAAAGTTCTAGGATCCACAACAGATTTCCCAACCTGGGGATCTGGCAGAGGGACTGAGAACCCCAGGGAATTTGACTTTGGAGGCCAGTGGGATTTGATTACAGAACTTACACAGGACTGGGGAAACAGACTCTTGGAGGGCACAAACAAAACCTTATGCACCAGGACCCAGGATAAAGGAGCACTGACCCCAACAAGAGATGGCCCAGACTTACCTGTGAGTGTCCAGGAATCTCTGGTGGAGGTGTGGATCAGTGGTGGCCTGCTGCAGGGTTATGCAGTGTGTGCATGGGACCTTTTGAAGGAGGTCACCATTATCTTCATTACCTCCACCATAGTTTGGCCTCAGGTCAAGCAACAGGGAGGGAACACAGCCCTGCCCATCAACAGAAAATTGGATTAAGGATTTACTGAGCATGGCCCCACCCATCAGAACAAGAACCAGTTATCCCCACAGTCAGTCTCTCCCAGCAGGAAACTTCCATAAGCCTCTTATCCTTATCCCTCAGAGGGCAGACAGAATGAAAACCACAATCACAGAAAACTAAACAAACTGATCACATGGACCACAGCCTTGTCTAACCCAATGAACCTATAAGCCATGCCATGTAGGGCCACCCAAGATGGACGGGTCATGGTGGACAGTTCTGACAAATCCTGGTCCACTGGAGAAGGGAATGGCAAAGCACTGCAGTATTCTTGCCTTGAGAACCCTGTGAACAGTATGAAAAGGTAAAAAGATAGGACACTGAAAGGTAGATAGGTGCCCAATATGCTACTGAAGAAGAGTAGAGAAATCACTCCAGAAAGAATGAAGAGATGGAGACAAAGCAAAAACAAAACCCAGTTGTGGATGTGACTAGTGATGGAAGTAAAGTCCGATGCTGTAAAGAACAGTATTGCATGGGAACCTGGAATATTAGGTCCATGAATGAAGGTAATTTAGAAGTGGTCAAACAGGAAATGGCAAGAGTGAACATCGACATTTTGGGAATCAGTGAACTAAAATGGACTGGAATGGCAAATTTAATTCAGATGATCATTATATCTACTACTGTGGGCAAGAATCCCTTATAAGAAATGGAGTAGCCCTCATAGTCAACAAAACAGTCCGAAATGCAATACTTGAGTGCAATCTCAAAAATGACAGAATGATCTCTGTTTGTTTCCAAGACAAGCCATTCAATATCACAGTAATCCAAGTCTATGCCCCAACAAGTAATGCTGAAGAAGCTGAACAGTTCTATGAAGACCTAAAGACCTCCTAGAACTAACACCCAAAAAAGAGGTCCTTTTCATCATAGGGGACTGGAATGCAAAAGTAGAAAGTCAAGAGATACCTGGACTAACAGGCAAGTTTGGCCTTGGAGTACCAAATGAAGCAGGGCAAAGGCCAAGAGAGTTTTGCCAAGAGAACGCACTGGTCATAGCAAACACCCTCTTCCAACAACACAAGAGAAGACACTACACATGGACATCACCAGATGGTCAATATTGAAATCAGACTGATTATATTCTTTTCAGCCAAAGATGGAGAAGCTCTATACAGTCAGCAAAAGCAAGACCAGAAGCTGAGTGTGGCTCAGATCATGAACTCTTTATTGCAAAATTCAGACTTCAATTGAAAAAAGTAAGGAAAGCCACTAGACTCTTCATATATGACCTAAATCAAATCCCTTACAATTATACAGTGGAAGTGAGAAAGATTCAAGGGATTAGATCTGATAGAGCACCTGAAGAACTATGGACAGAGGTGTGTGACATTGTACAGGAGGCAGTGATTAAGACCATCCCCAAGAAAAATGCATAAAGGGGAAAATGTTGTCTGAGGAGGCCTTACAAACAGCTATGAAAAGAAGAGAAGTGAAAGGCAAAGAAGAAAAGGAAAGATGCACCCATGTGAATGCAAAGTTCCAAAGAATAGCAAGGAGAAATAAGAAAGGCTTCCTCAGTGATCAGTGCAGAGAAATAGAGGAAAACAATAGAATGGGAAAGACTAGAGAACCCTTCAAGAAAATTAGAGATACCAAGGGAACATTTCATGCAAAGATGGGCACAATAAAAGACAGAAATGGTATGGACCTAACAGAAGCAGAAGATATTAAGAAGAGGTGGCAAGAATACACAGAAGAACTATGCAAAAAAGATCTTCCTGACCCAGATAACCACGATGGTGTGATCACTCACCTAGAGCCAGACACCCTGGAAAGTGAAGTCTAGTGGGCCTTAGGAAGCATCACTACAAACAAAGCTAGTGGAGGTGATGGAATTCCAGTTGAGCTATTTCAAATCCTAAAATATGATGCTGTGAAAGTGCTACACTTAATATGCCAGCAAATTTGGGAAACTCAGCAGTGGCCACAGGACTGGAAAAGCTCAGTTTTGATTCCAATCCCAAAGAAAGGCAATGCCAAAGAATGCTCAGACTACCACATAACTGCACTCATCTCACACACTAGCAAAGTAATGCTCAAAATCCTCCAAGCCAGGCTTCAGCAGTGCATGAACTGAGAACTTCCAGATGTTCCAGCTGGATTTAGAGAAGGCAGAGGAATGAGAGATCAAATTGCCAGCATCCACTGGATCATCAAAAAAGCAAGAGAGTCCAGAAAAACATCTGCTTCATTGACTATGCCAAAGCCTTTGACTTTGTGGATCACAACATACTGTGGAAAATTCTTCAAGAGATGGGAATACCAAACAACCTGACCTGTCTCCTGAGAAATCTGTTTGTATGACAAGAAGCAACAGTTAGAAATGGGCATGGAACAACAGACTGATTCCAAGTTGGGAAAGAAAGATGTCAAGGCTGTATGTTGTCACCCTGCTTGTTTAACTTATATGCAGAGTACATCATGAGAAATGCGAGGCTAGATGAAGCACAAGCTGGAATCAAGATTGCTAGGTGAAATATCAATAACCTCAGATACGCAGATGAAACCAGTCTTTTGGTAGAAAGCAAAGAAGAACTAAAGAGCCTCTTGATGAAAGTGAAAGAGGAGAGTGAAAAAGCTGGCTTTAAACTCAACATTCAGAAAATGAAGACCATGGCATTTGGTCCCATCACTTCAGGGCAAATAGATGGGGTAAAATGGAAACAGTTACAGACAGTATTTTCTTTGGCTCCAAAATCACTGCAGATGGTAATTGCAACCATGAAATTAAAAGATGCTTGCTCCTTGGAAGAAGAACTATGACCATCCTAGACATCACATTAAAAAGCAGAGACATTACTTTGCTGACAAAGGTCTATCTAATCAAAGCTATAGTTTTCTCAGTAGTCATGTATGGATGTGAGAGTTGGACCATAAAGAGGGCTGAGTGCCAAAGAATGGATGCTTTTGAATTGTGGTGTTGGAGAAGACTCTTGAGAGTCCCTTGGACTGCAAGGAGATCAAACCAGTCAATCCTAAAGGAAATCAACCTTGAATATTCAATGGAGGGACTGCTGCTAAAGCTGAAGCTCCAATACTTTTGCCACCTGATAGGAAGAGTTGACTTACTGGAAAAGACCCAGATGCTGGGAAAAATTGAGGGCAGGAGGAGAAGAGGGCAGCAGAGGATGAGATGGTTGGATGGCATCACTGACTCAATGGACATGAGTTTGAGCAAGCTCTGGGAGTTGGTGATGGACAGGGAAGCCTGGCGTGCTGAAGTCTGTTTCCTGTAGCCTCTAGCTCTCCTGAAAGAAAGCCCTGCTAGTTTTTAAAGCCAGACCTCCTGTGTTCACTTCTCCCTAGCGCAGGAACCCTGGGCTGAGCAGCCTGACGGAGGGCTCAGGCCTTGCCCTCCTTGTGGAGGACCTATGCCGTTGTGATAGCTTCTAGTAGTGAGTGACTGTGCCGGAGTTGTGAGTTTTAACTAAACTTTCCAAACCTCCTGCCTACCTTGTGGTTTTTCCTTCGTATTTTTAGTTGTGGGAAATTTTCTCTACTAGTCTTCAGATCATTCTCATAGATAATTCCTGTTTAAGTTGTTATAACTTGAGTGTGTCATGAAAGGAGGTGAGCTCAATATCTTTCTATTGAATCATCTTGATCCCCTCTCAAGAACTTTTTTTTTTAATATATGTTTTTATCACTGTAAACACAAATCTTTGAATTGAATTTTTCCTGTCTTCTGTAAGTTTAGGTACTTTGTATTTCCAGGTTTGTTTTTTTTTTTTTGCTTTAAGATATTTTTCAAGTTCCTTTTTGATTTATTTTTGCACACATTCGCTGTTCAGAAGCTCGTTGTTCAATTTCTAAGTGTTCCTCAATTTTCAAATATTCTTAATATTGATTTTCAGTCTCATACCATTGTGGTTAGAAAACATACTTGATATGATTTCAATCTTCTTTGATTTTTGAAGACTTTTGTGGCTTAACATTCCATCTATCCTAAGAAATGTTCTACGTGTACTTAAAAAGAATAGAAATTTTGCTGCTGTTGAGTGAAATGTACTATATATGTCAGGTTCACTTGATATCAAATGCGTGCTCAAGTTCATTGTTTCCTGATTGATATTCTGTCTGGATGATCTGTATTAGTGGTCCCCAACCTTCTTGGGACCCAGGGACCAGTTTCATGGAAGACAATTTTCCCATGGACGCAGGAGTAGAGGGTCGTTTCGGGATAATTCAAGTGCATTATGTTGATTATACCATCACTGATCTGGCAGGAGGTGGAATTCAGGTAACAAAGCAAGCCATGGGAAGTGGCTATAAATACAGATGAAGGTTCGCTCCATCACCCACCACTCACCTCCTACAGTGCGGCCTGGTTCCTATGCAGGGGTTGCTGGGGACCCCTGATCCATACACTGTTGAAAGTGGGGTATGACTTTTCTTACCATTATTTCTGTACATTTCCCCCATCATACGTGTTACTATTTTCTTTATATATTTAGAGGCTCCAGTGATGGATACATATATATTCATAGCTGTCATAATTTTTTGATAAATTAATACCTTTGTTTCTTTGAGAGGTTTGACTTAGTCTTCCTGTACCTTATAATAGACTAGTCAGGCAAGTATTTTTGTATGGAAAATCTTTTATCCGATCATTCAATTTTATCCTATATATGGTCTGAAGGTTAACACAAAAATCATATACAAAGTATATAATAAAATTTTTGAAAATCCATTATATATATATTTTTAATTGAAGTATAGTTGAATTACAGTATTACATTTAACCTCAGGGGTGATTTAATATTTGTATAGATTATGTTCCACTTAAAGTTATTACAGAACAGGGAATTCTGTGATGGTCCCCTGGATAAAACCCAATGCTTTAAATGCAGGAAGTGAGAGTTTGATCCCTGGTTGGGAAACTAAGATCCCATGTGCTTTGTGGAATGGCCAAAGGAAAAAACAACCAAAGAAAAACAATAATAGATGTATTTCCCTGTGTTGTACAAGATATCCCTGTTTGTCTATTTCATACATAGGGGTATTAGACTGAGACAGACAAACAGCAGTCTCTGCCTCCTCACTTCACCGTCCCCACTGGTAACCACTAGTATGTCCTCTGTGAGTCTATTGCTGTTTTGATATATATTCCTTTCTTGCATTTTTTAGATTCCACACATAAGTGATAACATGGAGTATTTGTCTTTTTCTGTTTTACTAGAAATAATACATTCTAGGTCAATCCGTGTTGTTGCAAGTGGTGGAATTTTATTCTTTTTAATGGCTGAGTAATAGTCTATTGTGCAAACATGCTATATCTTAATTCATTCAATTGTTGATAGACATTTAGTTTGCTTCCATATCTGGGCATTATAAACAATGCTGCTACGAACAATGGGGAGCATGTATCGTCTCAAAATAATGTTTTCATTTTCTTTGGATATGTACCCAGCAGTGGAATTGTTGGCTAACATAATAGCTCTAATTTAGTATTTTCAGGACCTCCATATTATTCTCATGGTGAGTAAACCAATTTACAATCCCACTAAGAGGACTATGGCTCCCTTTTCTCCATAGCCTCAAACATTTGTTTTTCCTTTGTTTGTCTTATCTTTGGTTGTTTTCTTTTTTTTTTTTAATCTTAGTTTGGCCATGCCTTGAGGCATGGAAAATCATAGTTCCCCACCAGGGACAGAAGCCACACCCCCTGCACTGGAAATGCAGAGTCTTAACCACTAGACCACCAGGAAGTCACATTTTTTATACACTTCATGATAGCCATTTTGACAGGCATGATGTCTTATTAGGGGTTTATTTCTTGTCAATCAATAAAATTTGATTTTAAAGCAAGGTATTGGGCTGTATATTATCTGCAGGTTTGATTTGCCAATGTCTGGCATAGATTAAGTTGGAGGGAAATAAATCTGATAAAATGTAAATGTTCCTTAATTTTTTCAGCTTGATGTGTAATGATCTGTAATATATTTTACAAATTTTCTTCACAAAGATTATTTGAGGTCTGTGAGTCTGCTTCTGCTTTTTAAAGAAGTTCATTTATAACACTTTTTAAGATTCCACATATAATTATGATATTCTACATATAATTATGATCATATGAGTGTAATCACTCACCTAGAACCAGACATCCTGGAGTGCGAAGTCAAGTGGGCCTTAGGAAGCATCACTACAAACAAAGCTAGTGGAGGTGATGGAATTACAGTTGAGCTATTTCAAATTCTAAAAGATGATGCTGCGAAGTGCTGCACTCGATATGCCAGCAAATATGGAAAACTCAGCAGTTGGCCACAGGACTGGAAAAGGTCAGTTTTCATTCCAATCCCAAAGAAAGGCAATGCTAAAGAATGTTAAAACTACCACACAATTGTGCTCATTTCACATGATAGCAAAGTAATACTCAAAATTCTCCAAGCTAGGCTTCAACAGTACAT
Organism: Cervus canadensis; assembly: GCF_019320065.1. Classification (NCBI taxonomy): domain Eukaryota; kingdom Metazoa; phylum Chordata; class Mammalia; order Artiodactyla; family Cervidae; genus Cervus; species Cervus canadensis. The sequence continues at coordinate 27,557,137 of NC_057404.1, read as the reverse complement.
GAACCGAGAACTTCCAGATGTTCAAGTTGGATTTAGAAAAGGCAGAGGAATGAGAGATCAAATTACCAACATTCGTTGGATCACAGAAAAAGCAAGAGAATTCCAGAAGAAATCTACTTCTACTTCATTGACAACTCAAAAGCCTTTGACTGTGTGGATCACAAGAAAGAATTTTCAAAAGATGGGAATACCAGGCCACCTGACCTGCCTCCTGAGAAAACTATATGCAAGTCAAGAAACAGAACTGGACATAAAACAATGGATTGGTTCCAAATTGGGAAAGGAGTATGTCACCCTGTTTATTTAACTTATATGCAGAGTACATTATGCAAAATGCTGGGCTGGATGAAGCACAAGTTGGAATCAAGATTGCCAAGAGAAATATCAATAACCTCAGATATGCAGATGACAGCACCCATATGACAGAAAGCAAAGAGGAACTAAAGAGCCTTTTGATGAAGGTGAAAGAGGAGAGTGAAAAAGTTGGCTTAAAACTCAACATTCAGAAAACGAAGACCATGTGATCCTGTCCCATCACTTCATGGCAAATAGATGGGAAAACAATGTAAACAATGACAGACTTTATTTTCTTGGGCTCCAAGATCACTGCAGATGGTGACTGCAGCCATGAAATTAAAAGATGCTTGCTCCTTGGAAGAAAAGCTATGACAAACCTAGACAACATATTAGAAAGCAGAGACGTTACTTTACTGACAAAGGCCCATCTAGTCAAAGCTATGGTTTTTCCAGTATTTATGTATGGATATGAGAGTTGAACCATAAAGAAGGCTGAAGAATTGATGCTTTTGAACTGTGGTGTTGGAGAAGGCTCTTTTGAGAGTCCCTTGGACTGCAAGGAGATCAAACCAGTCAATCCTAAAGGAAATCAGTCCTGAATATTAATTGGAAGGACTGATGCTGAAGCTGCAATACTTGGCCACCTGATGTGAAGAACTGACTCACTGGAAAAGACTCTGATGCTATGAAAGACTGAAGGCAAGATGAGAAGGGGATGACAGAGGATGAGATGGTTGGATGGCATCATTGACTCAATGGACATTGGTTTGAGCAAGCTCTGGGAGACGGTTAAGGACAGGGAAGCCTGACATGCTGCAATCCATGGGATCAAAAAGAGTTGGACATGGATGAGTGACTGAACAACAAATAATGATGATATTTGTCTTCCTCTTTGACTTATTCACTTAGCATGGTCATCTCCAGATTTATCCATGTTGCCATGAATAACTTTCTTTTTTAAAGCTAAGTAATATTCTACTGTCTCTATATGTCACATATTTTCTCACTCACCTGTCATTAAACATTTTCCTTGTTACCACATCTTATCTATTATGAACAGTGCTGCAGTAATGTTGGGTGTATGTGGCATTTTGAATTATGGTTTTCTCAGAATATATGCCCTGGTGTGAAAATGCCTGATCATCTGCTTGCTCTATTTTTACTTTATTTGAAAAAACATATTTACTGTTTTCATGTAGCTCTTCACACTTTGTATTCTCACCAATAGCATAGGAAGCTTCCTCTTCTCATGGCCTCTCCAGGATCTATTGTTCATAGATGTTCTACTGATACTCAGTCTCACTGGAGTGAGGTGATGTGCTTATTTGCTCAGTCATGTCTGACTCTTTGCAACCCCAAGGACTGTAGTTCACCAGACTCCTCTGTCCACGGGATTTTTCAGGCAAGAATACTAGAGTGGGTAGCCATTTCCTTCTCCAGAGGGTGTTCCCAACCCAGGGATTGAACCTGTGTCTCCTGCATTATAGGCAGATTCTTTACCTGCTGAGCCATTAAGGAAGTTCCCGGTGTGAGTCACTACAATGTTGAGTCATTGTCTCTAATCAGTAGCGATGTTGACCATTGTTTCCTGTGGTTTTCTTAATTTTTTCAAAATAGTGTGACTAACATTTACCCTTAAAATTGGCCTCTGGAAAGTTGTCCTGATGTGAATAATTTTTCACTTACCTCCCCCAGGATATTTCTTGAGGGCCTCTTCCAGTATTCTGGCCTGGAGAAGTCCAAGGACTGTATAGTTCACGGGGTCGCAGAGAGTCGGACACCACTGAGGGACTTTCACTTTCCTGCGTCATTCTAGCATCGCCGTCCTTGTGAGTCCTCTGCCCAGCAGCAGAGGTCTTAGAGTTGCTGTTACAGCAATGTCCACAAGGCGGCAGCACTTCATGCCCAAATCTGGCTCATGGGGCAACGAGAGCCCTGGAGAAACTTGGATTCCTGATTTATAAATTGGTGTGTCATGTGCCAGAAAAAGCCTGAGGGCTCTGTCTTTGTACTTTTACCCCCTTCCCCTTATCCCAGGATGAATTTGAACCCCTATAAAATCACTTTCTTGAGTCGGCTGTCATCCTTGAAAGTGAAGTCGCTCAGTCGAATCCGACTCTTTGCGACCCCATGGACTGGATGTAGCCCACCAGGCTCCTCTGTCAATGGGATTTTCCAGGAAAGAATACTAGAGTAGGTTGCCATTTCCTTCTCCAGGGGATCTTCCCAACTCAGGGATTGAACCCGGGTCTCCCGTCATCCTTAGGGCGGAGGCTGGAGTAGGGATCCGCATCACCTGGAGGCCAGCTGGCTTTTCAAAGCTCTTGCAGCCCGGGGGCTACACCTTGCTCAGAGCTTGGGTTAGCTCTTCAAGGCACATCTGGGGATGGAAACTGTCCTTCCTGCAGAGGGCACATGGTAACTCAATCGAAAGGGCGCTGATGTGCTAGGACAACCACCCCTGCTCCCACAACTTGACGACAGTCCAGCCTTGAAATACATGCCTATTAAGGCTGCAGTTATGTGACACTAGCCTGGGGGAAAAGGCAAGAGACAAGTAGAGTAGGCAGTTCTTTTTTATTTTCTTTAATTTCTTAAAAATTTTTTTTAGCAATTTCTGGAAGTATTGATGATTTACACTGTTTTGCTGTTTTCAGGGGTACAAAAGGGGATTCAGATATATATATACACATACACACATTCTTCAGCTTCTGTTCCCATAAAAGTTACTAAACTGTGTTGACCAAAACACAATATAAAATAGGTCTATCATATAGAGTAGGTCTCCATGGATGATCTGTTTTCTATATATAAATTAGTGTGTATAGGTTTCTAAAAACTCCTAATTTATTCTCTCCTCTCACTTTTCCCATAAGTTAGCCTAAGTGTTTTTTCTAATTATGAGTCTACTTCTCTTTTGTAAACTAGTTCATTGGTATGAGTTTTCAATTCCACCTGTAAAAAATGTCACAAGATGGTTGTCTTTCTATAAATTATATAATTAGAATGACATCTCAGAGTTCCTCCATGTTGCTGAGAAAGGCTTTGTTTTATTCTTCTTTTTGGCTAAATAGCCTTTGTCTCTCTGTGGTAGTCTTTTATCCATTCATCTGTTCACAGCATTTCAGCTGCTTCAATGTCTTAGCTGTTGTAAATAGTGAGTGCTCTGGGAAATGGTAGGGTGTAATGTCTTTGTGTGTGTGTGTGTGTGTGTGTGTGTAATAAAGTTTTATTAAAGTATAAAGGAGATAGAGAAAGCTTCTGACATAGGCATCAGAAGGGGGCAAAAGAGTACCCCTTTGCTAGTGTTAGCAATGGAGTTATATACTCTCCAATGAATCCAAAGAATGTCTGGAGGTTGCAAAGACCTCACCAGACCCACTCCCATAATTTACATTTTAAGATAACAGAGTTGGCCAGAAGGTTTAATCCAAAGATTGTCCTCAGGCAGGATACATCCTTGTAAAGACCAGACCTACTCCCATAATTTATGTTTTAAGATAACAGAATTAGCCAGAGAGTTTAATCCAAAGACTGTCCTCAAGCAGGATACATTATTGTTATATAATCCTAAGGAATGCAGAGGAAAAAAAGTAAAAGTTTGTCCTTTCTTCCTCCTTGAATATCCCAGACCTCTCTCTCCTTGGGGACCCCTAGACTTCTTATCAACCTGCCTAGGAAATGACTCTCTCATTCCCCCCTTTTCTTTTAGGAGAATTATGTTGCCTAGGGAAAACAGACGTTGTTCTCATTCCATAACTGCTTCCGAGCTGACAAGGGGCGTTGTCCCTAAATTGGTGAGGCAACACATTCTCCTAATCCTCATAGTGAGGATGTCTGATCCAGGGGCTCCAAGTAATAGTTGGAGGAGGCTGTGGCACTCATAGGAGCTCGGACAACTATTTGTAAATTAAAAGCTTTTAGACGGTTAGAAAACCCCATTATACAGTTACAGATGTAAGGCAAAATAGTCATTAAACCAAGTTAAAATCAAAATGAAAAGTCACGTTATGTCCATAGTTAAGGTACAAAGTATTACACCAGTCCATTCTAGGGTTGTTAGATGTCATTGAGGAAGAAGAGGCATCACATGTGATTGTTGTCGAAGGTATTCGCAGACTTGGAGAAAGTCTTTTCCTTGAAGTGGAGATGTCCACCACGGGAAGCCTTCCACCGATGAAGTGGGGAGTGCTCCGCAGACCCAGCAGTTAGACCGATTGTGGGATGCAGCATAGGAGTGAGCCCAGGACAGAAAGGCATTGTCTTGAGGATCAAACAGCAGACTCAGGATTTCTGGAGTCAGCAGAAGTAGTCTCACATAGATTATCAGGCCCATCTTGTCCTGAAGGATCCCGGACAGCCCCCAAGATGAAAGGTTGTTGCTGAACGATGAGACGCGGGATTCTTGGCCTCCAGAGGAGATGAATTCAATCCGGGGCCAGAGACGAGGCTGGATCGCTCAGAGCTTTTGTGTAATAAAGTTTTATTAAAGTATAAAGGAGATAGAGAAAGCTTCTGACATAGGCATCAGAAGGGGGCAAAAGTACCCTGTAGTGTCTTTTCAAAGAAAAGTTTTCTCCAAGTGTATGCCTAGGCATGAGAATGCCTAAAGAATTGAATGCTCTGCTTTTAGTTTCCTAAGGAAACTCTGTACAATTCTCCATTGAATTCTTTACACTTTGCATTTCATCTAACAGCACAGGAGTCCTCTTTCTTCTTAACACCCAATCTGGCGTTTAATGTCCATAAATATTTTAAGGATAAGTACTTTGGTGTGAGGTGATACTTTCTTGCAATTTAAGTCACTTGTCTCTGATCACTAGCAAAGTAGACTATTGTTTACTAGGTTATACCTTTCTATTTTTAAAAAAAATTCAATGCTGTAATACTGACCTCTTGAAATTGGCCTCTGAAAACTCATCCTGATTTAAATTTCTTATGATTGCTCTCCCAGGATATTTTTTGATGGCAAGTGTCATTCACAATCTCTAGGTCTTGGGAATATTGTGTGCCCAGAAGCTGAGATGTCAGTGTTTCGTATCACTGCTTCTGTGGAATTCTGGTTAATGGGCCAACCAGAGTATTAACGAAACTTGGGGTGATGGGCTGTAATTTGGAATGTCATGTGTCAACAAAAAGCCCTACAGCTTCTGTCTTCAGATTTCTTCTCCCGACTGTTCACCCAGCACAGATCTTTTCCCTAAAAAATTCACAATATTGAATGTTGTTGTTTTCAGGAGAGATCTTTTAAAGGAGGAGGCTGGAATAGGAATCTGCATGATCTGAAACCAGAACATCTGGCTTTCTAAGCTCTTCCAGCAAGGGGGCTATACCATATACTTGGGGTGTACCACACTTGCTTTAGCTTCTGGAGGGTCCTCCTGACTAGAGATTGGGGTTTAATGCTAGGAAACCAGGCACCACCATTCCACACGGGCATCATGTGCTGGGACAAACACCTCTTCCTCCCGAGCCCCACATATTCCAGCTTTGACCCCAAACTTGCTTATGCTGCATGGATATGACACTAGCGGAAGAAAAGGAAAAAAGAGAACACCAGATTAAACTTTTTATTTCTAAATTTTATTTTTCTTTCTCTAGGGGTAACATTGCTTTACAACGTATAGTCTGTTTCAGATGAACAGAAAGAGGATTTATATCTATACATTAATTTCAGCTTCTGTTTCCATAGATGTTATTGAAGCATGTTGAGTAGAATTTCCTGTGATATAGAGTAGATATGTGTTGGTGACTGATCTGTGTGTGTGTACATGTGTATGCAAGTGTGTGTGAATGTACAGTACTTGGCCGCCTTGAAATTTATCCTCTCCTCCCAACTTGCACTTAAATAAGACTATGTTTGTTTCTAACATTTCTGAATCTATCTCACATCTGTAAATTGGTACATAAATCCCACTTCTAAATGATACCACGACACTTGCCTTTCCCTGTCGATGTGCTTTACTTACTTCCATCCATGTTATAAAGAAAGGTGTTTTATTTATTATTCCTAATGGCTAAGTTTACCTTGTCTCTCTGGAGCAGTACTTTTCCCAGACTATTTCCTGAATGCTGGTGTCATTGACAGCGCCCAAGCCTTCTGAATATTCCTTGCCGCAGAGGTTTCGCTGTTGCTGTTATGAGATGTGTCCACAAGGCGGCAGCACTTCTGCATTCCCCACTCTCTCTAATGGAGCCGAAGGGGCCTTAGTGAAACCTGCCTGTCTGAGTTGTCATTTGGAATGCCATGTGCCAGAGGAACGCCCAAGGGCTTCTATCCCCCCGACACTTCCCTTGTGACAAATGTTGACCCCTGAAAAATCACTGTCTTTGAGGTGGTGGTGTTTTTAGGGGAGGGTTTTGAAAAAGGCAACTGGAATAGGGATCCGTATCAGCTGGAGACCTGGAGATCAGCTGGATTTTCAAAGCTCTTCCAGCGCAGAGGCTTGACCATACCTGGGATGCACTAGGCTTGAATTTGTTCTTGGGGGATGGCCTGCGTGTGAAGACTGTGGTCCCGGGCAGATTGGACTGGGCAGCTCAGGTGCAAAGGGGGCTTGTGTTCTGGGGACACCTTGCTGGCTCCCTGAGGCCCAGCACATCCCGGCCTAGAGATCAAGCCTAGTCAGCCTGCAGAGACTGAGGTTAGCTCAGGGAAAAGAGGCTAGAAAGCAGTAGAGTAGGCAATGGTTGTTGTCTTTTTTTTTTTTTTCTCATAAACTTTGCATTTGATTTTTCTAGAAATACCATTGGTTTACAATGCTTGTTTCTTTCAGATGTACAGTAAGGAGTTTCGTTATGCCTCTAAACATACCCATTATTTTTAGCTTCTATACCCCTAGACGTTATTAAAGCCAGCTGAGTCAAATTCCCCGTGATAATTCAGTGGTCTTCTTGATGATCTATTTTACACACACACACACACACACACACACACACACACACAGAAGTATCTGTTAGTGTGTATAGGATTCAACCACCTTCTAATTTATCTTTCCTTTACACCTTTCTTCTTTGGAAACCCTGGCTTAGTTTTTTAACGTCTCTGGGTCACTTTCTCTGTTCTGAATTCATTCATAAGATGAGTTTTCCCATTCCATCTCTAAGCGATATCACAGGCTGATTGCCCCTCTGTCTCTCTTATTTTACTGACTTCTATCCATGGTGCTGAGAACGGCCTTATTTTCTCTGTGGCTAAAATTTGATTGTCCTGTGGCACTCCACCCTTATCCATCCATCTGTCCGTGGGAACTTGGGCCGCTTCCGTATCCGGGCTGTTGTCAAAGCTAAGTGCTGTGGGAAACGCTCAGGTGCCTGGGTCCTTTCCAGTGAAGGAGTTTATGGGAGAGGGGGCCAGATGTGCAAGTGCTGAAGACGTGATTGCCGTATATCTTGTTTCCTAAGGATCTTCCGTACTCTTCTCCATGTGGTCCTTTACAATTTGCATTTCCATTTATGACAGCTTAGGAGTCTCCTTTTTCCCCCATGCCCACTTTGGCATTTATTGTTCGTAAATATTTGAAGGAGGACCAATTTGTGTGGTGTGAGGGGATACTTCCTTGCCATTTTAAGTGTCTTGCCTCTAATCATTAGCAATGGAGACCACCGTGTCCTAGGTTTTATCTTGCCAACGTTTTATCATTTGCTACAATGTGAGTGGTATTTACCTCTTGAAATTGGCCCCCAAAATTTATCCTGATTTCAATTATTTTGGATGGCTCCCCCAGGACATTTTAGGACCGTGAGTGTCGGTTGCACCCTCTATGCCTTGGGAATATTTTGTGCCCAGATGCTGAGATGTCAGTGTTTCTGTTACCCAAAGTGTCTGAAGGCGATATGGCTGCTTCCTTTGGCACTCTGGTTGAGGGGCCAACCACAACCTCAGTAACACCGGGCCCCCTGGGTTGTGATTTGGAATGCCACGTACCATCAAAAGGCCCAAGGGCTTCTATCTTCATCCTTCTTGGCCGTGCTATTCATGCGGGACCAATTTTAACCCATTGCAAAATCTCTTTCTTGAGAGTTCTGGTGTTTTTAGGCGAGGCCTTTTAAAGGAGGAAGCTGGAGCAGGAATCCACATTACTTGGAAACCAGGATGACAGCTGGCTCTCTAAGCTCCACCAGAGCAGGGGTTTTACCATACTTGGGATACACTAGGCTTGCTTTTGCTTCTGGTGGGCCGGCCTGCTTCTGGAGACAGCTTTAGTTTTCATAGACTGTCTGGAAGCAAGCATAGTTTCCTGTGATACAGTTGGGCTATTTTGGTGCCCTATTCTATTTATATGTGTGTGTGTGCATGTGTGTATAAGTTTCAGCCACTCGGACTTTATCTTCTCCTCCCACCTTTTCTCTTTAATGAGTATGTCTTCTAAAGTCTATTTCTCAGTTGTGAATTACTACATAAAATCCACCTCCAGGTGATATCACATGACACTTGCCTTTATCCATCTGTCGAACATGCTTTCCTTCCTTCCGTCCATGTTAATGAGAAAGGTTTCTTGGTTATGCTTCTTTATGGCTAAGTTTACCTTGTCTCTCTGGAGCAGGTCTTCCTTATCCATTCATCACTCCATGGACATTCTGGCCTCTTCACTGTCTTGACTTTTGTCAGTATTAGGTGCTGTGGGGAGTATTGGAGTGCCTGTGTCCTTCACTGGAGGTTTCCTCTGCATAGAGGGCCTGGCATGGGTGTGCCTGATGATCTGACTGCCTTATTTTTATTCGTAGTTTCCAAGGAAACTCTACAGAGTTTTTGTCCAGGTAGTTCTTTACATTTTTCATAACCACTGACAGCTTAGGAACTTTTCATTTATCCAGGACCCACTCAGGAAGTTTTGGTTCATAAAAGTGATAATGATACACCTTCCCTCTGACTGGCATGATGTGATACTTCCTTGCAATCTGAGTCCCTTTTCTCTGATCATTAACAATGTAGACCAGACTCCGGGAGGTGTCTTTATATTCTGTTTGATTGTAAACGGTGTGTGTCATGTTTCCCTGTTGAGACTGGCCTCTGAAAACTCATCTCGACTTCAGTTCTCCTTGGAGTACATTTCCCAGCCTATTTCCTGACAGCCCCCAGGCCTTCTGCCTATTCCTTGCCCAGATCTGGTGGCTGGGGAAAGCTGAGACTCAGTGCCAGCTTCCAGGCTTCATTTGGCATGTTCTGGGCCAGAAAAAGGCCTGAAGGCTTCTGTCTTCCTAGGGCTTCCCTCTCGGCCCCCACCACGGTACCAAGTCTGAGGCCCTGCATGGAGGCTCCCTGGAGGCTGCTGTTCTCCCTCGGGAAGGACTTTGTAACAAGGAAGCTGCCTTCAGGATCTCCATCACCTGGAGAAAAGGAGAGCGGCTGGGTTTCCCAAACTCCTCCTGCCCAGGGCCTCCATCATTATTTGGGTGCACTCAGATTGGGTTGGGTCCTAAGTTCATTTTGCTGAGTTTTCCATTCCACCACTAAGTAGTAACACAGGGCGTTTGTGTTTCTAAGTCAAATTTATTTTATTTAGTCTTTTCACATATGGGTCCATTCCTGTTGCTGAGATCGATATCAGTTCATTCCTATTTATGGCCCTGTCAGATTATGTTGTCTCAATGTGCAACTTTTTCTCATACTTTCATCCTTTCCTGGATATGTTCCTCGCTTCCTTGAGTTGGGTGTTTGAATAGTGAATGCCGTAGTGAAGGTTGCAATGCCTGTCTCTTTTGGAATTAAGATTTGCTCTGCCTATATACCCAGGCACAGAATTGCCTGATCCTCTGATATCTTGATTTTCACTGTCGTCCTTCCTAGGGTAGACCTCCGAAACCAGGAGATATGGACTAAAGGATGGGCATCACCTGCAGACCTGGACAGAATCTGGATTTTCCAAGGTTTTGTGTCCACGGGTACCACCATGACTTGGGTCCACTAAGATTGGGTTGGCTCCTGGCTGGCCCATCTGCGTCAGGAAAATGTGTTCCCACCCAGAGAGGAGCAAGAAATAATAGCCTGAAAGAGGTCTCAGATGCTAGAATATCCACCGCTCTTCCTAAACCCATGTTTCAGTCTTGGGGTCCAAGTCTGGTCTGGTTGCTGGGATGGGACCCCAACTGAGCTGAAGGAGTTGAGAGAAAAGTAGGGAGTGCAGCTTTTTTTTTTTTTAATTGCGTTTTGATTTTATAGGAATAGCACTGATTTACAGTGTGTTGTTTGTTGTACAGGTACACACGGGATTCATTGACATATCTGCAAATGTCAGGTTTTTGAAAGTTTCATTCTAACACCGGTTATTAAAGCATTTGGACTAGCATTTTGTTGATGACCTATTTTAATATGTATTAGCTTCTATAGCTTTCTCCCAACTCCTAATTTCCAGTTTTTGGGGGGGGGGGTTGTTTTATTTTTCCCACCTTTTACCTTTGGTAAGCTATGTTTGTTTTTTAAGTTTCTGTGTGTATTTCTTCCTGTAATGTAGTTCCCCTTGTTGAGTTTTCCATTCCACTACTATGTGATAACACTTCTGTTTGTCTTTCTATATGTACTACATTTTATTCAGTATCATCATACTTAGGTGCATTCATGTTGCTGAGGTACACATTACTATGTTCCTTTTTATGGCTTAGTCAATTCCAGTATTTCTCTGTATCACTTTTTGCCCGCACTTTCATTTTTCCATTACCTTGTTCATACATCGGCTCTTTGAAAGAGTGCATTCTGAGGTGAACTTGTGGGACCTGGGTCTTTTCGAAAGAAGCCTTTCTCCACCTATATGCCCAGGCATAGAATTGCTTGATCATCAGGTGGCTTGGTTTTCAGTGTCTTATGAGACGCTCTGTAGTGTTTTGCTTGTGGCTTTATGCAATTTTCATTTTCTCCAACAGCTTAGGAGGCTTCCCACCTTCCCCAGCATTGATTGTTCCTGGATGTTTAAATGATAAGCACTCTGACTGGGGGGTAATGATACCCTGGTGCAAGATTCAATCATTTCTCCTTAATCTTTATGGATGTGGATGTTCTTTTCCTGGGTGATGTTAAATTTTTTTCATTTTCTTTTCTTTGCTTGGTGTGAGTCATGCTTAACTGCTGAGACCACCTCTGGAAAGACGTCCCGATGTGCACTGTTTTTGCCCCTGCTCTTTCCTCCCAATTGTCTCTTGTAGGCTGGGGTCCTTCGCAGCCCTTCAGGCCTTGTGAACTTTCAGTGCCCAGGAGCACTGATGTGACCGTTGTAGTTAATGTCCACAAGGCGGCAGCACTTCTTCATGCCCAACTCTGGTTCTGGGGAAGCAGAGCCCTGGTGGATCTGGGCTTCCAGGGCTGTCATTGGGAATGTCCTGGGCCAGAATAATGCCTGAGGGCTTCTGTCTTCCTAGGGCTTCCCTCTCAGCCTTCACCTCAGGAACAAGTCTGAAGCCCTGCATGGAGGTCCCCTGGAGGCGTTTGTCCTGGCTAGGGGAGGTCTTTGAAACAAGGAAGTTGCATTAAAGATCTCATCACCTGGAGAGGAGGAGAGCAGCTGGGTTTTCCAAACTCCTCCTGCCCAGGGCCTCCATCCTGATATGGGTGCACTCAGATTGGGTTGGGTCCTGGCTGGTCTGTCTGCATTGGAGAATTTGCATTCCCATGCAGAGAGGAATGAGGAATACAGGTCTGAAAGGGGCTCAGATGCTGAGACACCATCCCTTCCTCCCGGAACCCCACCATATTTCAGCCTCAGGATCTCAACTTACTCAGGCTGCAGGGACCTGGCATTAACCAGGCTAAAGGAGTTTAGAGAGGAATCGAGTTCAGTTCTTTTTTTTCTCTTTGTTTCATTTAAATTTTTACAAGAATATCATTGTTTTACAGTGTATTTTTTATTGTATGTGTCAGTTAAGTTCAGTCGCTCAGTCATGTCTGACTCCTTGTGACCCCATGTGCGGGGAGCCGGCCTGACTGCTCAGGCCCCTTCTCGGCCCTGAGAGAGATCAAAAGGTCCCTCTCTGTCCCGCCACCCCTGATTTGTTAAAGTGCAAATTGGCCTTTCTCACCTCCCTCAAGGAAATCGCTGCAGCCACCATTTGCCTATTTTCCTGACTCTGATAAGATTATCGGGCTCCTGTGAATGGCTTATGTCTAGGTAGTCTTTACCTGATTGTAAGATGCTGGTGCCATGCTCTGCTGGAGTTAAGATAAACTCCTAAAACTAGTATCTGCAGTTCTGCACGTATACAAGTCTTTGATCTAAAATTTGGTGAATCCTGTTAGTATATATATGTATGTTACCCCTCAATAAAGTCGTCGGAATCAGTCACAAGCTGACTCCGTCCCTCTCAACCCCATCTTTCTTAGTCTTTTATTTCTCAGGTGCACTGGTGATTGCGTCCTTGACCTGTTCATCTAGCCGGCAGGCCCGGCAAGTGGCGCCAGAACGAGGGACGTGGGCGGATCCCAGAGCACAGCCACCCAAAAATATTGAAAGTGATCCCGGGAGAAAGCCTCACCTATTCAGGTATTGTTGGAAAACTGTGGGTGGAGAGGGTATAGTTGAGAGTAAAAATTATGGGGCAAAGTAATAGTAGACAGTTCTTTGTTTCTATGTTAAAAACTATGCTAAAAGCTAGAGGAATTTCTGTCTCTAAACAGAAACTAGAAAGATTTCTTGTCTTTGTGGAGGAAACTTGTCCTTGGTTCCCAGAGCAAGGAACTATTAGCCTTGAAACTTGGATAAAGGTGGGAGAACAAATTCAAACAGTTTATACCCTCTGTGGACCAGACAAAGTTCCTCTTGATGCTTATTCTCTATGGACTCTAATAAGAGATTGTTTAAACCCAGAACACGAGAGTAGGAAACTTGAAACAGCCTTGAAATTTATAACACCCAAGTGTTCAGGTGCCCCCCAACAGGTAGTGGAGCACATATATGACTCCCCAATTGTTTCAGGTTCCAGAAAAAATGATAATGAGACTACTGCTCTAGAACAAGACTCAGATTCAGAACTTTCTCCTGATGAGGAAGACGATTTAAAAGAGCAGGCTTTTGAGCATGACAAAGAAGGATGGGATGCCTTTATAGTAACTCAACAAAAGAATAAAGACCAAGGCTCCCCTTTTTCTGAACTTAGAGAGATGCTAACATCCATATCTCAGAGAATGGAACAACTAGACTTATCGCCCATAAATACAACTAGGCCGTTGCATTCTAAAACGCCATCTGTTATAGCCGGTTTAGATCCTGACCCGCTGCCGCCGCCGGTCCCGCTCCCTCCCCCTCCTCTCGCAGAAGCGCCTTTGATTCCAACAGCGCCAGTATATGTTCCATCTAGCCTAAAAAGGCCAATACTTTCACCACTACAAATGGCTGTGAAAACAGCCCGAGAACAGGGTGAAAATCTTGAGGGATATTCTATGATTTTCCCTGTTTTTCAAGATGCTAATCATCAGAGGTATCATGAGCCTCTGCCTTTTAAACAACTGAAACAAGCTTGCACTCAATACGGGCCTACTGCGCCGTTTACTCTAGCCATAATTGAAAGTCTTTCATCTCAATACTTGCCTCCTAATCTCTTGTGGTGCTCAAAATACGGCGAGGTCTGTAACATCATTGAAGACCGTAACCGCCGTAATGGGCTGCAGGTTACTTTTGACATGCTAATGGAGGAAGGACAATTTCGAAACCTTAATCAACAACTGACCCTTCCTCCCCTAGAATACTAAACGATGAGGGGCGAGCTGCTCTGGCATTGGTTGAAAAGGCCCTCTCTCAGCATTTTGCTACCTACTGTGATTTTTCTCAACCGTGGGGACTATATGTGTTTCCCTCTAAACATACCCCGACGGCAGTGTTATATCAAAATGCTCCCTTACAGTGGATCCATTTACCTGTATCGCCTTCAAAAGTTCTTACTCCTTTTTTTGATTTCATTAGCCTCCTCGTTGCCAAAGGAAGGCGTCTTTCCAGAGAAATGTTGGGAGCCGATCCTGCTTACATTTATGTGCCCTATACCAAAGAACAGCAGGAATGGCTTTTTCAGTTTAATGACTAGTGGGCTTTGGCCTTTTCCTCCTTTACAGGTCAAATTATTAATCATTTACCTTCTGATAAACTTTTGCATTTTGCCAGCCAGCATTCATTTATTTTTCCAAAGAATGTTTCTAATGTTCCTATTTAAGATGCTCTTACGATCTTTACTGATGGATCCTCCAATGGAACTGCTGCCTTTGTGGTTAATGATACCCCTTTCTCCTGGCAGATGAACTATACATCGGCTCAAGAAATAGAACTTTCAGCCATTCATAAAATATGCTCACGATATTCCTCACAGTCTTTTGATTTGTTTACTGATAGCAAATACATTGCTCATGCTTTGCAATATATAGAAACTGTTCCCTTTATTTCTACTGTGAATTCTAACATTCAACATTTGTTACGTTCAATTCAGTCTCTGCTGCAACAGCGCACCTTACCCTGCTTCTTTGGACATTTACGTGCCCACACTGGGCTTCCTGGACCTCTATCTATGGGAAATCAGATGGCTGATTCTCACACTAGAGTTTTTCTTTCACAGGTGGAAGCAGCACAGCAATCACATGCGCTACATCACCAGAATAGTAATACTCTTCGTTTGCAGTTTCAAATCCCTCGAGAGACTGCACGACAAATTGTTAAATCTTGTCCTGTTTGCCCTAAGTTTCTTCCAGTTCCACATCTTGGTGTTAATCCTCGCGGGCTTCTACCGAATCATCTTTGGCAAATGGATGTCACTCATGTCCCTTCCTTTGGTCGTTTAAAGTACGTTCATGTATCTATTGACACCTTTTCAGGATATATTGTGGCATCCTTACAGACTGGTGAAGCCGCAAAACATTCTATCTCACATTGTCTTTATGCTTTTTCCGTTTTAGGCACGCCAAAGATTATAAAAACTGATAATGGCCCCGGCTATGTCTCCTCTGCCTTCAAAAATTTTTGTTCCTCTTTTTCTATCACCCTAAAAACAGGCATTCCTTATAATCCACAGGGTCAAGGCATCGTGGAACGTGCTAATCAAACTTTGAAACTACAGCTTCAAAAAATACAGAGAGGGGAGCTCTACCCCCTTCTACCCAGAAATTACCTTAATCACGCTTTATATATTTTAAATTTTTTAATTTTAGATAAAGAAGGACATTCAGCCGCGCAGAGATTTTGGGACCCTCAGATTTCCAGCAAAAGGCCAATGGTCTTGTGGAAAGACCCGCTGGATAATAACTGGCATGGCCCAGATCCCGTGTTAATTTGGGGGAGGGGTCAGGTATGTGTTTTTCCACAGGACGCCGAAGCACCGCGCTGGCTCCCGGAAAGGCTGGTACGCCAGACGGAGGAGATTACTGAATCAGCAATTAGGTCGGCTGACTTTACAGCAGAGGAATCTTCTCCCGACAAATCAGCAGATGCATGAGTTTATCCTTCAAGCAAGGAGGATGGCTGCAGAGACGGCCCAACCTCGATATGCGCTGGCTTATCGCCCTCGCTTTGGCATGCGCGATAATGAATCAAGCCTTCCCTCAGGCTGAAGCCAATGCTTTCGTTTCCTGGGCTCATTCTTATGCTGATTTTTACAATGAAACAGCCTGCTGGGTCTGCACAAGCATGCCTTTATCGGTTACAGAAGGATTACCCTGGTGGGTGCTTCCCTTTCCAAAAAATGAAACTTCGGCTTTATGTGATTTTTTAAAAGAATATCAGAAGAAACATCGAAGCTTAATTACAGTTAATTTTGATATAGATTCTCGATGCTCTGATCCTTTACACGCTTCTTCTTTTTATTTTAATGTAACACAAAGTTATCAGGAAATTGTTAATGCGTACTTATATTACGAAAATAGATCTGTTTCTTCTCCTAATGATTTTAATCGATTTGAGGGTGACTACTACCAAGTTTGGGACGAATATTTCTGGATGACCCCTGAAAAAGGACAGCTACTGACCCCTGCTGACATTTGCTGGGAGCAAAAGACTCATGTACCAACATTTGGAGGCCGAGAATTTCCAGGATATCACATGAAACATATGGGACTATTGCCTACCCACAAATGTAAGACTGTAATGGATGTAACATTTATTGTCAACAAGTCTGTTATTTGGCCAGGGACAGATTGGGAAAATAGCCCTGGTATAAGATGGGTAGCCCCAAATAACACTCGATGGATTTGTGGATACAACCTTTGGCCCTGGCTCCCTGTAGGATGGGTGGGGAGATGTACCCTAGGGTTTGTGTTTGCCCCTGGGAGAATTCATAAGCAAAAAATTAGTCAACCTGTTAATTTACCTTATGTTAAAGCCCGGTGGTCATGCTCTGTTTTTCATTGGTATGATTATTTAGCCTCAATTTTTGTGCCCTCTTTAGGAGCCACTGATATTATGCTCAGGGTAGAGGCTTTGAACAATTTTACAAAACAAGCTTTGACAGATACTAGAAGAGCTTTAGAGGCTCTTAATAAAGAACAAAAACAGATGAGAAAAGCAGTTCTACAAAATCGTATGGCTCTGGATATTCTAACAGCCTCTCAAGGGGGAACATGTGCCTTAATAAAAATGGAGTGTTGTGTATATATTCCTGATTATTCCTCAAATGTTTCTGATGCTTTAGAAGATATGAAACAACAAGTAGCCGCTATGGATTTTTCTGACTCCAGCATTTGGAGTCAGATATCTGCCTGGTTTCATAGTGGTTGGTGGAAATCTATAATTTTCATCATTATATGCATATTGTTATTGCTGTGTTTTGGCCCTTGCATTTGTCAATGCATATCTGAGATGATAAATAAAAGATTGCTGATGTTTTCTCGTTTGCAAACGCGGCCATTTCCTTCGAGGGAGATATAATGGCCATTAGTCAAAAGAAAAGGGGGAGATGCGGGGAGCCGGCCTGACTGCTCAGGCCCCTTCTCGGCCCTGAGAGAGATCAAAAGGGCCCTCTCTGTCCCGCCACCCCTGATTTGTTAAAGTGCAAATTGGCCTTTCTCACCTCCCTCAAGGAAATCGCTGCAGCCACCATTTGCCTATTTTCCTGACTCTGATAAGATTATCGGGCTCCTGTGAATGGCTTATGTCTAGGTAGTCTTTACCTGATTATAAGACACTGGTGCCATGCCCTGCTGGAGTTAAGATAAACTCCTAAAACTAGTATCTGCAGTTCTGCACGTATACAAGTCTTTGATCTAAAATTTGGTGAATCCTGTTAGTATATATATGTATGTTACGCCTCAATAAAGTCGTCGGAATCAGTCGCAAGCTGACTCCGTCCCTCTCAACCCCATCTTTCTTAGTCTTTTATTTCTCAGGTGCACTGGTGATTGCGTCCTTGACCTGTTCATCTAGCCGGCAGGTCCGGCACCCATGGACTACAGCATGCCAGGCCCCCCTGTCCAACTCCCGGAGTTTACTCAAACTCATGTCCATTGAGTCAGTGATGCCATCCAATCATCTCATCCTCTGTCGTCCCCTTCTCCTCCTGCCTTTAATCTTTCCCAGCATCAGGGTCTTTTCCACTGAGTCAGTTCTTCGCATCAGGTGGCCAAAGTATTGGAGTTGCAGCTTCAGCATCAGTCCTTCCAATTAATATTCAGGACCGATTTCCTTTAGGATAGACTGGTTGGATCTCCTTGCAGTCCAAGGGACTCTCAAGAGTCTTCTCCAACACCACAGTTCTAAAGCATCAATTCTTCGGGCTCAGCTTTCTTTATAGTCCAACTCTCACGTCTATACATGACTACTAGAAAAACCATAGCTTTCACTAGACGAACCTTTGTCAGCAAAGTAATGTCTCTGCTTTTTCTTTATTTTTTTTATTTTATATTTTTGACATGAAATGTTAGAAATTTCTTTATTATTATTTATTAAGCACCAGCTTAATACTGCAGACATTTCAAATCACCAGGCAACAACTCATTCTTCGCCACCCATCCCACCCCAAATTCTTGATAAAGAGCTCTTCAAGTAAAGACACACGCTCTTCTCCCCTCTGTATAAAACTTTATGAAATAAAGGCAAAGAACTGTGTACATCTTGCCGTGAATGCTGCCCACGGCTGTGGAGCCAGGGTCCACCCGAGGTTGGCTTTATTGTCCAGGTCCTGAAAGACTCTTGTTCATGAACTGTCTCTTCACAAAGCAAGTCCACCACTTGCTGGGTTTATCATTTTGAGGGTCAAAAACTTTCTCACAAAGTCTCAGTCCAGTCTCTTGCCTCAACTGTTGTAAGTAGGCCCTCATCACTTCATCTTCCTGTTTGTTTGCAGGTTTGGCATAAATGGCATTAAGTGGAAAACCAGGCTCTCCAGGAATGGGAAAATTAGTGATTCCCAGTGTATACATTTCTTTCTCGCCTTGGCTTTTAGAATTGCACTTTTGGAGTTTCTTTAGACACTCAGAAATGTAGAGAGTTATGTATATCAAGGTCCTATCAGCTTCATTCTTAATTTCATAGTTTTTGAAGAAGACATTGGCCATAAAGTAATAGATAGCTTCATCCACAATATCTGTCTCTTTTGTCTCTCTAGGGACAGGTCCTTTTAACTGACTTCTGATAGGCAATAGTGCCATGTTTCCAATGAGTTTGGTGTCAGGGTCCATGAGGAAAGAGTGGTAAGCCGGCATCTTGGAGGCGCCCGGGTCTCCACCCCAACGAAGAGAATCTGGTTAGCGCTCGGCGGTTCCTGTCTGGCCTGTCTCTGCTTTTTAATATGCTGCTAGGTTGTCATAGCTTTTCTTCCAAGGAGCAAGTGTCTTTTAATTTCATGGCTGCAGTCACCATCTGCAGTGATTTTGGAGCCCCTCAAAATAAAGTTTGTCACTCTTTCCAGTGTTTCCTCATCTATTTGCCATAGTGATGGGACCAGATACCATGATCTTGTGTAGAGACAGGCAATTCATTGATACATCTACAGCTTCCATATTTTTGGAGCTTTCATTCTAATTCAGGTTATTAAAGCATTATGACCAGCTTTCCTTTTACTCTCAATTACATTTAGTTGATGTTGTCTTTTATACATGTATTAGTGTGTGTAGATTATTCATGCCTTCAAATTTCTAGTTTTTTTCCCTCCTTTTCCCTTTGTTGAGCATCAGATAAATAAGCCAGTTTCTCTTTTCTAATGTGGTTTATTTGTTTGAGTTTTCCATTCCATCACTAATAATTACCACGCAATGTTTGTGTTCCTATATCTAATTAATTTTATTTAGTATTTTTTATATGTGTCCATTCCTGTTGCTGAGGTGGATGTTCATTCATTCTTCATCATGGTTCTGTCATATTGCATTTTCTGTCTGTGCAACTTTTTGTCCTAGTTTCATCTCTCCCTGGATACATTCCCCACTTGCTTGACTTGTGTTCTTGAAGAGTGAGTGTGTAGTGAAGTTTACAGTGCCTGCCTCTTTGGGATTAAGATTGGTTCTGCCTATATACCCAGGCATGGAATTGCCTGATCATCTGATATCTTGATTTTTTTTTTTAGTGTCGTCCTTCCTACGGTAGGCCTTGGAAACAAGGAGTTGGAGTAGAGGATGGGCATCACCTGCAGACCTGGACAGCAGCTGGGTTTTCTAAGTTTTTGTGTCCACGGGGACCACCATGACGTGGGTCCACTAAGATTGGGTTGGCTCCTGGCTGGCCCATCTGCATCAGGAAAATGTGTTTCTACCCAGAGGGGAGCAAGAAATATAGGCCCAAAAGAGGGCTCAAGTGCTAGAACATCCTCTACTCCTCCTGAAATCCCACCATACTTGCCAGCCTTGGGACCCAAGCCTGGCCCGGCTGCAGGACTGGACTCCAATGAGGCTGAAGGAGTCTAGAGAGGGGTGGGAAGTGCGGCTCTTTTCCTTTATTGCATTTTGAATTTTATAGGAATATCATTGATTTACAGTGTGGTGTTTGTTTTACAGTACAGGTACAGACAGGGGATTCATCAATACATCTACAAATGCCAAGTTTCGGGAACCACTGTTACAATACAGGTTATTAGAGCGTTTGGACTAGCATCTGTTGGTGACTGATTTTAATAGCTATGGGCATGTTTAGGTTACTCCCACCTCCTAAATCTGTAGTTTTTTTTCTTTTCTGCACTTTTTCCCTTTGGTGAGTTTGTTTAAACTTCTCCATGTATCTCTCCTTTTAATGTAATTGCTTTCGTTGAGCTGTCCATTTCACTACTACGCAATAACATTCACATTTGCCTTTCTCTGTGTAATGTGTCTTATTTAGTATAGCCATACACAGGCCCATTCATGTTGCTGAGGTACATATTATTGCATTCTTCTCTATGGCTTAGTCATATTCCATATTCCCTCTGCATCACGTTTTGTTCATGCTTTCTTTTTCCATTGCCTTGTTCCTACCTTGGCTCTTTGAAAAAGGGTGTGTGCTAAGGCGAACTTGCAGTGCCTGGGTCCTTTGGGAAGAAGGCTTTCTCCACCTATACATCCAGGCACAGAATTTCCTGGTCATCTGATAACTTGGTTTTCATATCTTAAGGACGCTCTGGAGTGTTCTGCATGTGACTCTGTACCCTTTTCATTTTCCCCAACAGATTCAGAGGCTTCCCACCTCCCCCAGCATTTATTGTTCCTGGATGTTTACATGATAAGCACTCTGATCCGGTGGGTAATGATACCCTGGTGCAAGAGTCAATCACTTCTCCTCAATCTTTACCTATGTGGACATTCGTTTCCTGGGCGATTTTAAATGTTTTTCTTTTTTTTTTTTCTTTTTACTTGGTGTGAGTCATACTTACCTGCTGAGATCGGCCTCTGGAAAGTCGTCCTGATTTTCATTTTCCCCACTCCTGCTCTTCCTCCCGATCGTTTCTTGTGGGCCCAGGGTCCTTCTCAGCCCTTCAGGCTTTGTGAAGATTCAGTGCCCGGAAGCAGTGTGACTGTTGTAGTTACACAAAGTGTCCGCAAGGAGGCAGCACTTCCCACGTCTAACTCTCATTGTGGGGAAAGCTGAGCCCCAGTGGATCTGGACCTCCAGGGTTGTCATTGGGAATGTCCTGGGCCAGAAAAACGCCTGAGGGCTTCTGTCTTCCTGGAGCTTCCTTCTCAGCCCTCCCAGCGAAAATGAGGCTGAAGGCCTGCGTGGAAGCTCCCTGGAGGCTGTGGTCCAGCCTAGGGGAGGCCCTTGAAACAAGGACGCTGCATTCATGATCTCCATCACCTGGGGAGGAGGCGAGCAGCTGGGTTTCCCAAACTCCTTCTGCCCAGGGGCTCCATCAGTATTTGGGTGTACTCAGATTGGGCTGGGTGCTGGCTGGTCTGTCTGCATCGGGAAATTTGTGTTCCCATGCAGAGAGGAGCAAGGAATATGGGTCTGAAAGGGGCTCAAATGCTGGCACACGCTCCCTTCCTCCCTGAATCCCACCATATTTCAGTCTTAGGATCCCAGCCTGCTCAGGCTGCCGGGCACTGCAGGGCATTGTAGGGCTTAAGGCCTTCAGAGAGGTGTAGAGAGTGCAGTTCTTTTTCTGTTGTTTGTTTTTTGTTTTGGCCTTCTCTGTTTCATTTTAAAAGCTCTAGAAATATCGTTGATTTACTGTGTGTTGTTTCATGTATGTGTGCAGACAGGCAATTCTTTGATACGTCTACACGTGTCATGTTTTTTGGAGCTTTCGTTCTAATTCACATTATTAAAGCCTTATGACAAGCCTTCCTTTTACTCTCACTTACATTTAGTTGATGTTGTCTTTTATATGTATTAGTGTATGTAGATTATTCACGCCTTCAAATTTCCAGGTTTTTTTTCCCAACTTTCCCTCTGTTGAGCCTAAATTAACATAGATGAGTCAATTTCTCTTTTGTAATGAGGTTCATTTAGCTGAGTTTTCCATTGGACCACTAGGTAGTAACAGGATGTCTGTCTTTCTGTGTCCAGTCTATCGAGTAGCTTCCTGTATGGACCAATCCCTGTTGCTGAGGTGGATATTAGTTTATTCTTCTTTATGGCCCAGTGAGATTGCATTATCTTTCTGTAGGACTTTTTGCCGTAGTTTCATCTCTCCCTGGATACATTCCCCACTTGCTTGACTTGTGTGCCTGAATAGGGAATGCCGTAGTGAAGGTTGCAGTGCCTGCCTCTTTGGAATGCTCTGCCTATATACCCAGGCATGGAATTGCCTGATCCTCTGATATCTTGATTTTTCAGTGTTGTCCTTCCTAGGGTAGGCCTTTGAAACAAGGAGTTGGAGTAAAGGATGGGCATCACCTGCAGACCTGGACAGCAGCTGGGTTTTCCAACTTTTTGTGTCCACAGGGACCACCATGACTTGGGTCCACTAAGATTGGGTTGGCTCCTGGCTGGCCCATCTGCATCAGAAAAATATGTTCCTATCCAGTGGGGAGCAAGAAATATAGGCCCAAAAGAGGGCTCAAATGCTAGAACATCCTCTACTCCTCCCGAATCTCACCTTACTTCAGCCTTGGGATCCAAGCCTGGTCCGGCTTCGGGGACTGGACTCCAATGTGGCTGAAGCAGTTTAGAGAGGAGTAGGGAGTACAGGTCTTTCTTTATTGCATTTTGAATTTTATAGGAATATCATTGATTTACAGTGTGGTGTTTGTTGTATAGGTATAGATGGAGGATGCATCAATACATCTACACATGCCAAGTTTTTGAACTATCATTCCAATACAGGTTATTAAAGCATTTGGACTAGCATTTTGTTGATGACCTATTTTAATAGGCAGGGTCGTGTATAGTTTACTCCCACCTCCTAAACCTGTTTTTTTTTCCCCCCACTTTTTCCCTTTGGTAAGCAGAAGTTTGTTTCAGTTTCTCAGTGTATTTCTCCCTTTAATGTAATGCCTTTTATTGCGTTTAACATCCCACTACTAACCGATAACATTTTGTCTGTCTTTCTCTGTGTAATATATTTTATTTAGTCTGGTTATGCATGGTCCATTCATGTTGCTTGAATGGTTCAGATTATTCTTCTTGACAGCTGAGTCGTAGTCCACTATTCTATATCACGTTTTGCTCGTGTTTTCATTTTCCATTGCCATGTTCCCACTTTGGCTCTGGGAAGGAATGTGTGCTGAGGTGAACTTGCAGTGCGTGGGTCCTTTGGAAAGAAGGCTTTCTCCACCTATACATCCAGGCACAGAATCACCTGATCATCCGATAGCTTGGTTTTGGTGTCTTAAGGACACTCTGGAGTGTTCTGCATGTGACTCTGGACACTTTTCATTTTCTCCAACAGCTTCGGAGGCTTCCCACCTCCCCCAGTTCTTCCCCAGCATTGATTGTTCCTGGATGTTTAAATGGTAAGCACTCTGACTGGTGGGTAATGATACTCTGGTGCAAGATTCAATCACTTCTCCTTAATCTATGTGGACATTCTTTTCCTGGGTGATTTTATCTTTTTTAATTTAATTGGAGGCTAATTACTTTACAATATTGTGGTGGTTTTCGCCATCAGTTCAGTCAGTTATCGGCATGAATCAGCCACAGGTGTACATGTGTCCCCCCAGGCTGCACTCCCCTCCCAACGCCCTCCCCACCCCATCCCTCTGAGCTGTCCCAGAGTCCCAGCTTGAGTGCCCTGTTCCATGCACCAAACTTGCACTGGTCATCTATTTTACATATGGTAACATACACGTGTCAAAGCTATTCTCTCATATTGTCACACCCTCACCTTCTCCCACGTAGTCCAAAAGTCTGTTCTTTACATCTGTCTCCTTTGCTGTCTTGCATATAGAGTCGTCATTACTGTCTTTCTAAATTCCATATATATGCGTTGATACACTGTATTGGTGTTTCTCTTTCTGACTTACTTCACTCTGTATAATAGGCTCTAGTTTCATCTACCTCATTAGAACTGACTCAAATGCATTCTTTTTTATATCTAAGTAATATTCCATTGTGTATGTACCACAACTTCCTTTTTTTGAACTTAAAAAATTTATTTTTAATTGAAGAATAATTGCTTTACAGTATTGTATTGGTTTCTAACAAATAGCAGCATGAATCAGTCATAGGTTTACCCATGCAAAAAATTTTTTTGCAAATATTTTCTTTCTTACAGTCTGTGGTTTTTTTCTTTTCTTTTAAAAAAATTATTTATTTTAATTGGAGGCTAATTACTTTACAATATTGTGGTGGTTTTTGCCATACATTGACATGAATCAGCCACGGGTGTACATCTGTCCCCGCAGTTCCAAACCCCCCTCCCACCTCCCTCCGCATCCCATCCCTCTGGGTTGTCCCAGTGCAGCAGCTTTGAGCCCTGTTTCGTGCATTGAACTTGGACTGGTCATCTATTTCACATATGGTATCATGTTTCAATGCTTTTCTCTCAAATCATCCCACCCTTGTCTTCTCCCCTAGAGACCAGAAGTCTGTTCTTTACATCTGTTTTCCTATCTCGCATAAAGGTTCATCGTTACCATCTTTCTAAATTCCATATATATGTGTTAATATACTGTATTGGTGTTTTTCTTTCTGACTTATTTCATTCTGTATATAGGCTCCAGTTTCATCCACCTCAATAGAACTGATTTAAATGAGTTCTTTTTAATAGCTGAATAATGTTCCATTGTGCATATGTACCACAGCTCCCTTATCCATTCGTCTGCTGATGGGCATCTAGGTTGCTTCCATGTCCTGGCTATTATAAACAGTGCTGCGATGAACACTGGGGTGCACGTGTCTCTTGCAGATCTGGTTTCCTCAGTGTGTATGCCCAGAAGTGGGATTGCTGGGTCATATGGCAGTTCTATTTCTAGTTTTTTAAGGAATCCACACACTGTTCTCCATAATGGCTGTACTAGTTTGCATCCCCACCAACAGTGTAAGAGGGTTCCCTTTTCTCCACACCCTCTCCAGCAGTTATTGTAGACTTTTTGATGGCAGTCATTCTGCCCAGCATGAGACGGTGCCTCATTGTGATTTTGATTTGTATTTCTCTGATAATGAGTGATGTTGAGCATCTTTTCATGTGTTTGTTAGCAATCTGTATGTCTTTTTTGGAGAAATGTCTGTTCTTTGGCCCATTTTTGTTTGAGTTGTTTATTTTTCTGGTATTGACCTGCACTAGCTGCTTATGTATTTTAGAGATGAATTCTTTGTCAGTTTTGTTTGCTATTATTTTCTCCCATTCTGAAGGCTGCCTTTTCGCCTTGCTTATAGTTTACTTCATTGTGCAAAAGCTTAAGTTTAATTAGGTCCCATTTATTTATTTTTTCTTTTATTTCCATTACTCTGGGAGGTGGATCATAAAGGATCTTGCTGTGGTTTATGTCAGAGAGTGTTCTGCCTATGTCTTCCTCTAAGAGTTTTATAGTTTCTGGTCTTACATTTAGATCTTTAATCCATTTTGAGTTTATTTTTGTGTATGGTGTTAGTGTTCTAGTTTCATTCTTTTACAGGTTCCCAGCAATTTTAAATGTTTTTCCTTTTCTTTCATTTACGCGGTGTGAGTCATACTTACCTGCTGAGATCGGCCTCTGGAAAGTCGTCCTGATTTTCATTTTCCCCACTCCTGCTCTTCCTCCCGATCGTTTCTTGTGGGCCCAGGGTCCCTCTCAGCCCTTCAGGCCTTGTGAAGAGGCAGTGCCCGGAAGCAGTGGTGTGACTGTTGTAGTTACACAAAGTGTCCGCAAGGAGGCAGCACTGCCCACGTCTAACTCTCATTGCTGGGGAAAGCTGAGCCCCAGTGGATCTGGGCTTCCAGGGCTGTCATTGGGAATGTCCTGGGCCAGAAAAACGCCTGAGGGCTTCTGTCTTCCTGGAGCTTCCTTCTCAGCCCTCCCAGCGAAAACGAGGCTGAAGGCCTGCGTGGAAGCTCCCTGGAGGCTGTGGTCCAGCCTAGGGGAGGCCCTTGAAACAAGGACGCTGCATTCATGATCTCCATCACCTGGGGAGGAGGCGAGCAGCTGGGTTTCCCAAACTCCTTCTGCCCAGGGGCTCCATCAGTATTTGGGTGCACTCAGATTGGGCTGGGTGCTGGCTGGTCCGTCTGCATCGGGAAATTTGTGTTCCTATGCAGAGAGGAGCAAGGAATACGGGTCTGAAAGGGGCTCAAATGCTGGCACACGCTCCCTTCCTCCCTGAATCCCACCATATTTCAGCCTTAGGATCCCAGCCTGCTCAGGATGCAGGGACAAGAGTTTAGAGAGTAGTAGAGCGTGCAGTAGAGAAGGAAATGGCAACCCACTCCAGTGTTCTTGCCTGGAGAGTCCCAGGGACGGGGGAGCCTGGTGGGCTGCCATCTATGGGGTCGCACAGAGTCGGACACGACTGAAATGACTTAGCAGCAGCAGCAGCAGAGTGTGCAGGGTTTTGGTTTTTTTTTTCCCCTCTATTTTATTTTAAAGTTTTATAGTAATGTCATTGATTTACAGTCTGTTTTTTGTTTTATGTTTACAGACAGGCAATTCACTGGTATATCTACACATGCCAAGTTTTTGGAGCTTTTATTTTAATGCAGGTTATTAAAGCTTTGTCACCAGCCTTCCTTTTACTCTAAATTACATTTAATTGATAGTGTATTTATATGTGTTTTGTGTGTAGATTATTCCCATCTCCAACTTTTCCCTTTGTTAAGCATAAATTAACAGAAATAAGTTCATTCCTCTTTTAATGTAATTCATTTTTCTGAGTTTTCCATTGTGCCACTGAATATTAACATTTAGTATTTTCAAATATAGGTTGATTCCTGTTGCTGAGGTGGACATTACTTCATTCTTCTTCATGACTCAGTCAGCTTCCAATTCTCTACCACTTTTTCTCATACATTCATCTTTCCTTGGATATGTTCATCAGTCTGTGACTTGGGCATTTTAAATAGTGAGTGCCTTACTGAAGGTTACATTGCCTGCCTTTTTTGGAATTAAGATTTGCCCTGCCTATATACCCAGACAGAGAATTGCCTCATCATCTGATATTTGATTTTTAGTGTTGTCCTTCCTAAAGTAGGCCTTTTTAAAAAGGGTTCGGGTAAGGATCAGCATTGGCTGCATACCTGGACAGCATTTGGGTTTTCCAAGTTTTTGTGTCCATGGGCATCACCACTATTTGAGTACACAAAGGTGGATTTGGCTCTAAGCTGGCACGTCTAGATTAGGAATTTGTGTTCCCAGGCAGTGCTGAAGAAACAGTACAGGCCCGAAAGAGGGCTCAAATGCTGGGACAGCCTCCCCTCACCCTGGAACCCCACTGTATTTCAGCCTCGGCACCCAAGCCTGGTCATGCTGCCGGGATGTCAATGTGGACATTCTTTTCCTGGGCACTTGTAAATTTTCTTCTCTTCTTTTTTTCAAATGGTGTGAGGCATATCTACCTGCTGAGATTGGCCTCTGGAAAGTCATCCTAATTTGCATTTTGTTTTCTGGCCTCCTTCCTCCTGATCAGTTCTTGAGGACCAGTGTCCTTGGATGTCCTTCAGGCTTTATGAATATTCAGTGCCCAGAAGCAGATTTGACTGTTGTAGTTACAAAAATCATCCACAAGGTGGCAGTCCTTTTTCATGTCCTTTTCTGGTTGCTTGAGAAACCAGAACCCTGGGGAATCTGAGCTTCCAGGGTTGTCATTGGAATGTCCTGTTCCAGAAAATCACCTGAGGGCTTCTGTCCTTCTAGTTCTTCCTCCCTTACCCTCCTATAAATGGACAAATATGGACTCCCACGAAGTCATTTGATTCAGGTTGTTGTCCTTCATTTGGGAAACCTTTTAAACAAAGAGGATCAAATAAGGATGCGCGTCATCAGAAATTTTGGAGAGCAGTTTGCTTTTCCATGCTTTTTCTCCTCAGAGACTCTACTATTCTTTGTGTGCACTAGAACTGGTTTGGTCCTTGAAACGACCCTTTGGAAGGGAAAAGTGTGTTCCTATTCAGAGTGGAACAGGTAATATATCAGAAAGGTGCCTCCTGCTGGGACATCCTCATTTCCTTTCTGAAGTGTGAAGTGTTACTTGCTCAGTCGTGCCCAACTCTTTGCGACCCCACCAGGCTCCTCTGTCCGTGGGATTTTCCAGGCAGGAATACTGGAGTGGGTTGCCATTCCCTTCTCCAGGGGATCTTCCCAACCCAGGAATCGAACCCAGGTCTGCTGCACTGCAGGCAGATTCTTCCTTTCTGAAGCCCACAACTTTTTAGCCTTGGGATCCAAGCCTGCTTAGGCCTCAGGAACGTGACATCAGCCAAGGAAATCGCAGCTGAAGAGGGATAGTGTAGGAAATCCTTGTGTGATTTCCCCCCCCTACCCTGCCAACTTTGGTTAATTTAATTTTCAATTTTTATTGAACTATCATTGATTTCCACTTTTTTTTAGGTGTGTAGTAAAGGTATTCAGCGACACATGTACACATGCCAATTGTTTTGACCTTCTGCTCCCGTATAGTTGATCAAAGCATGTTGAGTAGAATTCTTTGTGCTGTAGGTAAAATTTTTATTGATGATCTACTTTATATTATTAGTTTGTATAGGTTTTTCCCATCTCCTAATTTCTCTTTACCTCCAACCTTTCCCTTTGGTAAGCAGTATTTCGCTTCTAAGTCTCTGAGTCTGTTTCTTTTTTGGCTACCTGATGGGAAGAGCCGACTCATTGGAAAAGACCCTGATACTGGGAAAGATTAAGAGCAGGAGACCAGGCCAATAGAGGATGAGATGGTTGGATGACATCACCGGCTCCATGGACATGAGTTTTCGCAAACGCTGGGAGATAGTGAAGGACCGGGAAGCCTGGTGTGTTAAAGCCCATGGGGTCGCAAAGAGTCAAACACAGCTGAGCAACTAACACACATGGGAATCCTATAAAACCTTGGCTGAGAGTAAACTTCTTCAAAAAGGATTGGCATTTGTGGCCAAAACTTGTTAAGAGTCAAGGACAACTGTTTATTTATTTAAAAAAAATATTATTTATTTATTGGGCTGCACCCAGTATTAGTTGTGGCATATGGATTTTTTAAAAGATTGAAACATGTGGGATCTAGTTCCCTGACCAGGGATCGAACCCAGGCCCCCTGCATTGGGAGCACGGGGTCTAAACCACAGGACCACTATGGAAGTCCCAGGACAACTGTTTAGTTTACTTTCTCAGTTTGGTGTGGTCCCGGATCTCTACAGAATGGGTGCTGTCCAAAATCCTTACCAACTAGTATGTGTTCTGTTGAGGCTCCGGCTCCCG
Source organism: Cervus canadensis (assembly GCF_019320065.1). NCBI lineage: Eukaryota > Metazoa > Chordata > Mammalia > Artiodactyla > Cervidae > Cervus > Cervus canadensis. Next base: position 27,527,724 of record NC_057404.1, on the reverse strand, counting down.
TGGGTGGAACTGTGAGCTGAGTCTCCAGGACCTGCTGGCACCGGTAGTGGCAGCCTTGGGTGGCTACAGGGACACCAGAGGGTATATGCTTGTTCTCGTGGCTGTGATACTGTGATGAAAGGATGCAAAGAAAAGTCAGCCAAGGGGAAAGCACATGGAGTGAAGTCCCTGGGAAATCAGGCACCAACTCCAAGGACCTCTTCCTGGGGAGTCACGCGGGAAGTGCTCAACGCCTCCAGCCCTTAGTTGTGACAACACATGTGAAGCATCACCTGTCAGGATGATGTTTTTATTGGGGGCTACTCATAAAGAGCCCCCTCTGCCTGGAACACCCAACATTCCAGACTCCTGGAAGGAAAGCAGGTTTTTAGCATACACACGGTTTAATAAGCACTCTTATTACCTAGAGTTGTGGGAATCCTCCTGAATTCCAGGTTCCCAGATGACAACCAGAGACCAACCTAGCAAGCAGCCTTTCTAAGGATCACAGTCTGAGACCTACTATTTTCAATCTGTTCTGCAGAATTTTCTCCCTTGGCCCTGGGCCAAGGCATCTTGATAGCAAAGTTATCATCAGTAGGACCCTAGGCACAGGATGAGAACAACCTTAGGTGTTGATCTCGGTGATGCCCTTTAGGGGTTAACATGATCAGTCTTTAGGCTCCAGGAGGCCTGGGGGCTGTGTGCTCATGGTCAACAAGTAGTTAACATCTCCCACTTGGTGAGAGATTTTCATATCTGGAAAACAACTCAGGAAATGTGCATCAGATACTGTTATCTAGGTACTTCAGAGAGGAGCTAAAGCAGAGATATGGGGGAAGACCCCATAAGCTCCTGCTCAGTTACAATATAATGTCTTTTACTTGGTGATTCTTGTATTCCACTGGGGCTTCCCAGGTGGCGCTAGTGGTAAAGAACGTGCCTGCCAATGCAGGAGACAAAAGAGGCAGGGGTTCCATCCCTGGGGTGGGAATATCCCCTGAAGGAGTGCACGGCAACCCACTCCAGTATTCTTGCCTGGAGAATCCCATGGACGGAGGGCCTGGCAGGTCATAGTCCATGGAGTTGCAGAGTCAGACACGACTGAAGTGACTAAGCAAGCTTGTATTCCACAACATAATGTTTTCAAGGTTTATTCATTATGTGCCATGTGACAAGATTCAGCATTTTCAAAGCTAAATAATAATCCCTCATATGTATGTACTACATTTTCTTTATGCCTTTGTCTTTGTCCAGTTGCTAAGTCATGACCGACTCTTTGCGAGCCCATGGGCTGCAGCACAGCAGGCTTCCTGTCCTTCACTATCTCCCTGAGTTTGCTCAGACTCATGTCCAGTGAGTCGGTGATGCCATCCGTCCATCTCATTCTCTCTCACCCACCCCCCTCCTGCCTTCAATCTTTCCCAGCATCAGGGTCTTTGTCTACATGTGATATCCCTGCTTTTTAATACACTAAGTTTGTCATAGCTTTTCTTCCAAGGAACAAGCGTCTTTTAATTTTGTGGCTGCAGTCACCATCTTCAGGGATTTTGAAGTGCGAGAAAATAAAATCTGTTACTGTTTCCACTTTTTTTTCCATCTATTTGCCATGAAGTGATGGGACCAGATGTCATGATCTTAGTTTTTTGAATGTTGGATTTTAGGGCCAGCTTTTTCACTCACTCTTCACTGAGACACCCTTTAGTTCCTGGTCACTTTCTGCTATTAGAGTGGTATCATCTGCATATCTGAGGTTGTTGATATTTCTCCCAGAAATCTTGATTCCAGATTATGAGTCATTCAGCCCTGCATTTTGCATGATGTACTCTGCATGGAAGTTAAGCAAGCAGGGTTACAGCTTTGACGTACTCCTTTCCCAAGTTGGAACCAGTCTGATGTTCCATGTCCAGTTCTAACTGTTGCTTCTTGACCTGCAAACAGGTTTCTCAGGAGGCAGGTAAGGTGGTCAGGTATTCCCATCTCTTTAAGAATTTTCCACACTCTGTTGTGATCCACACAGTCAAAGGTTTTAGCACAGTCAATGAAACAGAAGTAGATATTTTCCTGGAATTCCCTTGTTTGTTCTATGATCCAACAGATGTTGGCAATTTGATCTCTGGTTCCTCTGCCTTTTCTAAATCCAACTTGAACATCTGGAATTTCTCAGTTCATGTACTGTTGAAGCCTAGTTTGAAGGATTTTGAGCACTGCCTTGCTAGCATGTGAAATGAGCACAATTGTGCACTAATTTGAACGTTCTTTGGCATTGCCCTTCTTTGGGATTGGAGTGAAAACTGACATTTTCAGTCCTGTGGCCACGGCTGAGTTTTCCAAGTTGGCTGACATATTGAGTGTAGCATGTTAACAGCATCATCTTTTAGAATTTGCTCATCTGGAGGTCAAATACCTCCACTAGCTTTGTTCATAGTAAAGCTTCCTAAGGCCCAGTTGAATTTATACTCCAGGATGTCTGGCTCTAGGTGAGTGACCACACCATGATGGCTATCTGGATCATTAAGACTTTTTTGTATAGCTGTTCTGTGTATTCTTGCCACCTCTTCATAATCTCTTCTGCTCCTGTTAGGTCCTTTCTGTTTATGTTCTTTATTGTGCTGAACTTCACATGAAATGTTCCCTTGGTATCTCCAGTTTTCTTGAGGAGATCTCTAGTCTTTCCCATTCTGTTGTTTTCCTCTATTTCCTTGCATAGATCACTTAAGAAGGCTTTCTCATCTCTCCTTGTTATTCTCGGAATTCTGCATTCAGTTGGATGTCTCTTTCCCTTTCTCCTTTGCCTTTTGCTTCTCTTCTTTTCTCAGCTATTTGTAAGGCCTCCTCAGACAACCATTTTGCCTTGTTGCATTTCTTTTTCTTGGGGTCATTTTGGTTATTTCCTGCTGTAGAGTGTTGTTATCTTCTGTCCATAGTTTTTCAGGTACTCTGCCTACCAGATCTAATCCCTTGAATCTATTTTCACTACCACTGTATAATCAGAAGGGGTTTGACTAAGGGATTTCACTAGGGTCATACCTGAATGGTCTAGTGGTTTTCCCTACTTTCTTCAATTTAAGCCTGAATTTGCCAATCAGGAGCTGATTATCTGAGCCACAGTTAGCTCCAGGTCTTGTTTTTGCTGATTTTCTAGAGTTTTTCCATCTTTGGCTACAAAAAAAGTAATCAATTTAATTTCAGTACTGACCATCTGGTGATGTCCAGGTGTAGAGTCACCTCTTGTGTTGTTGGAAGAGGGTGTTTGCTATGACCAGTGCATTCTCTTAGCAAAACTGTTAGCCTTTGCCCTGCTTCATTCTGTACTCCAAGGCCAAATTTGCCTGTTACTCCAGGTATCTCTTGAATTCCTGCTTTTGCATTCCAGTCCCCTATGATGAAAATAATATCTTTTTTGGGTGTCGGGGCTTCCTGAGTAGCTCAGTCAGTAAAACATCTGCCTGCAATGCAGTAGGCCTGGGTTCAATTCCTGGGTCAGGAAGATCCCCTGGAGAAGGAAATGGCAACCCACTCCAGTATTCTTGCCTAGAGAATCCCACAAACAGAGGAGCCTGGCGGGCTACAGTTCATGGATCACAAGAGTCGGACACGACTTAGTGCTATATTTCTTTTCTTTCTTTCTTTGGGTGTTAGTTCTAGAAGGTCTTGTAGGCCTTCATAGACAACCATTCAGTGTTATCACCAAATCTTGGCTTTCTCTGTCCACCGAAGCCGAATTTAAAAAATTAGAGACAGAATATGGAGGAAATAGAAAGACAGCATTAATCTTTAGCCAGTCAAGGGGGAGATGGAGCAGGGTATGCCTCAAGAACTGTGCCCAGATCCTAGGAGAACCAGGAGACTTTATGTGGCCTGGTCTCAGAGTCTTAGGGTAAATGATAAGGCTCAAAGTAATGAAGGTCTTGCATCTCCTCCTTCTTGCTTTGTTTCAAAAGTCATAGCTGGAGTCAAGCATACAGGTATTTGAGTCTGTTTGTCTCTCCTGGTTTACTGTAATGCGGCCTTCTTTCTGAAATGTAAAAAGAAAGAAAACTAAAAGGGGTGGTCTGCAGTAAAAGCAACTACCAAGTACAGGATGTAATTAGCATAGCGTTAAAGGTGCAGAATATAGCTTATGCAGAGTTAGGGGACAATATTACAGGATTCAAATTACATGGGTCAGGTTCAGTTCAGTCGCTCAGTCGTGTCCAACTCTTTGCGACCCCATGAACCACAGCACGCCAGGCCATCACCAACTCCCAGAGTCCACCCAAACCCATGTCCATTTATTCGGTGATACCACCCAACCATCTCATCCTCCATCGTCCCCTTCTCCTCCTGCCCTCAATCTTTCTCAGCATCAGGGTCTTTTCAAATGAGTCAGCTGTTCACATCAGGTGGCCAAAGTATTGGAGTTTCAGCTTCAACATCAGTCCTTCCAATCAGTCTTTCTCCTTTAGGATGGACTGGTTGGATCTCCTTGCAGTCCAAGGGACTCTCAAGAGTCTTCTCCAACACCACAGTTCAAAAGCATCAATTCTTCAGTGCTCAGCTTTCTTAATAGTCCAACTCTCACATCCATACATGATCACTGGAAAAACCATAGCCTTGACTAGACAGACCTTTGTTGACAAAATAATGTCTCTGCTTTTTAATATGCTGTCTGGGTTAGTCATAACTTTCCTTCCAAGGAGTAAGCATCTTTTAATTTCTTGGCTGCAATCATCATCTGCAGTGATTTTGGAGCCCAGGAAAATAAAGTCAGCCACTGTTTCCCCATCTATTTGCCATGAAGTGATGGTTAGTTTTGACAAAAGCAACTTTAATTACAGACTAAAGATTAGGAAAAGCTAAAGTAAAATCTAGGAATTATCAGGCCTGCTCATTCTTCTCTTTATCTTCTTTGTTCTTAGGAAAGGAAAAGGAGAACTCATTCTTCTTTCTTCCTTTTCACTGCAACAGTATCATAATTTTATTTTTAATTTTTGAGAAACCTCCATAGTGGTTGCACCAATATGTACTTCCCTTAACACCACATAAAGATTCCAATTGGTCTACATCCTTGCCAGCATTTGAGATCTATCTCTAGTGGCCATCTGAATGGATGTGAAGTGATACCTCACCGTGGTTTTTTTAATTATTACTGATTTTGAGAACCTCTCACATTTTTTATCCATTTGTATATCTTACATGGATTAATGTCTATGAATTCCTTTGCTCATACACTGTGCTATTGTTTTATGATGTTGCTTTGTTGTATGAGCTCTTTATTTACCCTTGACCTTAGCTCCCTATCAGATACGTGTTTGCAAAAATTTCCTCTCATCCCACAGGTAGCCTTTTCACCTCATTGATTGTTTCCTCTAAGGTGACAATTTTTTTACGTATGATGTAATCCTATTTGACTTCATTTGCTTTTGTTGACTGACCTTTTGATTTCAGATCCAAGAAATCATTGGTAAATCAAATGTCATGAAACTTGCTCTCTGTCTTTTCTTCCAGAAGATTTATATTTATAGGTTTATGCATAAAATCTTCTATCCCTTTTGAGTTAAAATTTGTATGTGGTGTTATGTAAGGGTCCAACTTCATTTTGACATGTAAATATCCACTGTTTTCGGACGCATAAATTCCGCATGAGAGGATACCTGTTCTCTGGTTGCAAAACTGACACCCTGAACTTAGGAGAAAAATCTATTTGTTTTATTTCCTAATTATTTCCAGTTCTTTCATGTGACCTCATAGTCATATCTGCTACCTATGAGTCACAGCCATTTTCTTACTTTGACTTTGTTATGCACAAAGGTGTCCACTGAAAAAAAATTCACAAGCATTTAGTTTGGGGCAATATGAGGACTGCAACCCGGGAGACATCAGTTCATATAGCTTTGAGAAACTGTTCCAAAGAAGTAAGGGGAAGGGTAGTATATATATGATTTTGGTAAAGAGGGTGTACATGCAATCAAGCACTATTTTTTGTAGAAAGTTTCTGCTGGTCTCATGAAACTTCTGCTAGTCACAAGAAACAATCATCACCATGAAGGATTTTAGTGCTTTTTTAAGATATGAGGATGTATAAGAATTAGGCTCATAAAATCAGCTCCGGATAATTTCTGAGAACCTGTCACACCAGTTTTCCCAGAGCACAGAGTGTCTCATTTCTGCTTTCCACCCTGAACTCCTTCAGGGGGTGTTGAAAGTCAGCAGCTGCAGCAGCTCATGATTTAATCCTTGTAGAAGGTAGACAGCAAGTGCCAACTTGCAGTTAGGTTCTCACTGCTCTCTTCACCCCCAGTCATCCATGCAGGCCCTGGTAGCTTCTGACATGTCAGTCAGTTTTGTCCCCTAGTTGTGTCTGACTCTTTGTGACCCCATGGACTGCAGCATGCCAGGCTTTCCCTGTCCATCACCAACTCTCAGAAAATGCTGTCTAGGTCATAGCTTTTCTTTCAAGGAGCAAGTGTCTTTTAATTTCATGGCTGTAGTCACCAATTGCAGTGATTTTGCAGACCAAGAAAACACTGTTTTCATCGTTTCCCCATCTATTTGCCATGAAGTGATAGGACCAGATGCCATGATCTTAGTTTTCTGAATGTTGAGTTTTAAGCCAACTTTTTCACTCTCCTTTTTCCCTTTCATCAAGAGGTTGTTTAGTTCTTCATTTTCTGCTATAAGGGTGGTGTCATCTACATATCTGAGGTTATTGATATTTCTCCCAGTGATCTTGATCCCAGCTTGTGCTTCAACCAGCCTGGTATTTAGCATGGACTCTACATATAAGTTACATAAGCAGGGTGACAATATACAGCCTTGACATACTCCTTTGCCTATTTGGAAACAGTCTGTTGTTCCATGTCCAGTTCTAACTGTTGCTTCTTGACCTGCATACAGATTACTCAGTAGGCAGGTCAGGTGGCCTGCTATTCCCATCTCTTGAAGAATTTTCCAGAGTTTGTTGTGATCCACACAGTCAAAGGCTTTGGCATAGTCAATAAAGCACAAGTAGATGTTTTTCTGGAACTCTTGTTTTTTTGATGATCCAGCGGATGTTGGCAATTTGATCTCTGGTTCCTCTGGCTTTTCTAAATCCAGCTTGAACATCTGGAAGTTCACGGTTCATGTACTGTTGAAGCCTGGCTTGGAGGATTTTAAGCATTACTTTGCTGGCGTGTGAGAGCAATTGTGTGGTAGTTTGAGCATTCTTTGGCATTGCCTTTCTTTGGGACTGAAATGAAAACTGACCTTTTCCAGTCCTGTGGCCACTGCTGAGTTTTCCAAATTTGCTGGCATATTGAGTGCAGCACTTTTACAGCACCATCTTTTAAGATTTGAAATAGCTCAAATGGAATTAAATCACCTCCACTAGCTTTGTTTGTAGTGATGCTTCCTAAGGCCCACTTGATTTTGCATTCCAGGATGTCTGGGTCTAGGTGAGTGATCATACCATTGTGCTTGTCTGGGTCATGAAGATCTTTTCTGTATAGTTCTTCGGTGTATTCTTGCCACCTCTTCTTAATATCTTCTGCTTCTGTTAGGTCCATATCATTTCTGTCCTTTATTGTGCCTATCTTTGCATGAAATGTTCCCTTGGTAACACTAATTTTCTTGAAGAGATCTCTATCTTTCCCATTCTATTATTTTCCTCTATTTCTTTGCATTGATCAGTGAGGACGACTTTCTTATCTCTCCTTGCTATTCTTTGGAACTCTGCATTCAAATATCTTTCCTTTTCTCCTTTCCCTTTAGCTTCTCTTGTTTTCTCAGCTATTTTTAAGGCCTCCTCAGACAAGCATTTGACCTTTTTGCCTTTCTTTTTCTTGGGGATGGTCTTGATCACTGCCTCTTGTACAATATCATGAACCTCCGTCCATACTTCTTCAGGCACTCTATCAGATCTAATCCCTTGAATCTATTTGTCACTTCCACTGTATAATCTGATGTGTACTTTCAGATTTTTCTGAAAAAATGAGAAATTTAAGTGATGAATTTAACTTAAATTCAAGTGATTCAAGTCAACACTGTGATCACTTAATTGTGGTAAGAATGCACAGCTTCAGTGGGCTAGAGTTTTAAGGCAGGTAGGTAGTTAGCACTAGGAGATGTGTGAAAACTGACAAAATAGGATGATGGTGTGTTTTTTTTTTTTTTAAACACATGTAAGACTTATCAAAAGTAAATGTAGAGAGTTCCTTGAAAATGAGGGAGAAAACTGCAAGGAAGCTCCCTTTAATCACTCCAAGGTCCTAGTCACCTAGTGGTGGTGTATTCTGATGTACAAATGATACTGGGGACTGGGCAAATGTACTGGGGTTCTGAGAATCTGGGACATCAGATTCTGTCCTTGTGATGTAAACAAATTTCTGGGAAATAATGAAGACTTGATGCTGTTAGCATACAGAGATGTTTACATTTCCCCAGACTTAGATCAGTGGCAATTTGATGGACAGTTGGTATTGATTGAAACAAAGTTTGTGAATATAGCTTTAAAATATCACATGCTGAACTAGATGTCGGAAATGGAAAAGCATTTTGGACATGAAAGTAGGCAGGTCAGCAAGGCATGTGCTGTGGTTTCACAGAAAACAGGATGCTAGACATAAAGCTGTAACATAAATTACATATCCTTTCGGGACTTCACTGGTGGTCCAGCGGGTAAGACTCTGTGCTCCCAGTGTGGCGGGGAGGGGGCTGGTGCTCAGATTCAATCCCTCATCAGGGATCTCGATCCCGCCAGCCACAACTAAGACCCAGTGCAGCCTATATAAATAAATAAATAGCTTTTAAAAATGCCTCCTGTAAATGACTGACCTTCCAGGAAAGATGACCCACAGGTGGCAGGAACCTTTCTCTCATTCTCTCAAAAGAGTGACAGTCTTGTCAGAAGTTCTGGGTTCCAGAGCACGTGTCACTTAGTTGTGTGAGAAATCCACCAGTCAGAGGCAGTGAGCATTTCTTTTTAAACAGATTATTTTGTTTCTAGGCTGGAAGTCCTCACGTTTCTCACAGCCCATGTTGTCCCTTTATCCATCTAGACTGGAGTGGAAGGAGGGTTTTTGTTTCAGTTGTGGTCATTGATACAATGGAATTGGGTAGCAGGTTCTGCTCACATTTAACATTGGTATGAAGGAGACATAATGTCATTTTCTATAGCTGGTAGTTTGTTTTCGGCCGTACTGAGAATGATTAATGCATCTGCATAGAAAAGAAGCTTTATGTCTGATGCTGTCTGCACAGGGAATGGGCAGATGCTCAGGCTGAGAAAATGGATATGAAGACTCATAAAGTACTTTCTTTTTTTTACTTCTCTCTGGCATTGTCTACATGCGGTCATTGTGCACATTTTCTACTCTCTCGTAATTTCAGTTGGTCACCCCACTGTCAGCATCAAACCATGTTCCATGCAGCAAGGAGGAGGATGTGTGGGTCTGACACGACTTAGAGGTTTTGATTTGCAGCCCCGCCTTCTTCACTCGGGGAATGGTATCCTCGCTTGCCCTTCCCTCTCCATGTCACTGGCCGTATCACACGGCCACTGTAAGGAAACACATGTTCCGTGTAGCGCAGGCAAACATGTGAGAAGGTTTCTGTGAATGGCTGAAGTTACCTGAACTCTTTCACAGAGCCTGACCCAAAGAATATTACAAATAGTTAAACGTTTGAGTTGAGGATCGTGTGGCTGGTGCACGAAGGAGTGCTTTGTCGAGGACCTCGGCTGCATTTGGGCCAGTTCCCTTTCTCTGTTGTGTGAGACCACTGGTGTCACCCCTTGAAGGGTCCTCAAGTGACTGGAGTGGTCATGATGATATTGATGACGACAGTGACTTGCATTTCTTTGAAATTATAAAGAATAAAATAGTTTCTAGTATAATTGTCCCAGAAAATTGTGCTCATGTTATAGTACTTTTTATTTTATTTTATAAACTAGTCAGGGAAGTGACTGAGTTAAAATAATGAGCACTGTTGGGCAGGCTCAGGAGAGACAGTGAGGGGAGTACCCCGGAGACAGGGGGAGCAGGGCAGAGCGGCTCCTCCCGGCCCTGCCCAGACCCCTCCCCGGGCGTGTGCGGGTCCGTCCCCTCCCTGGGCCTCCGCTCACTGCACAGGCTACAGTGCTTCATTGGCTGTTCCTCCACACCTCAGTGACAGGGCTCACAGTTGGCTGAAACTAAAAGCAGACATGTGGGGACAAAGACCTATATGTTTTGGAGAACGTTTTACTGAATATAATTGATTTTACAATGTCCTGTTCATTTCTGCTTGGAGTCTCATTAAATCTTGCACTTCATGAGCCATCCCATCCAGTACCCTGCTTTCCACTCCCACAGATCCAGTTTTTGTTCAAATTCAAAACTGTAAATAAATATGCATGATGTGAAATGATAGACCACATTCAAGCTACTTAATACATCTGTCTGTCATCTGACTTCTTTGCATTTTTTTCTGGCGAGAACACTTCAAATACATTCTTAGCAAATCTCAAGAATAATATGCTCTATATTATCTGTTTCACCAGGCTGTGCTTAGATTTCCGGAACTCATTTATCCTGTGTGACTGAATTTTTGTACCATCTGACCAACTTCTGTTGTCCCCACAGCAAGTTCCAGATGACTGATATTCTGCTCTGTTTTATGAGTTGGGCTTTAGCAGATTCCACATACAATTGAGACAATGCAGTATTTTCCTTTCTGTGTTGCCTAATTCCACTTCATGATGTCCTTCATGTTCATTCATGTTATCTCACATGGAAGGGTGTCCTTTTTTGAAGGATGAATAATATTCTTTCGTATATGTCACATTTTCTTTATTATGGTTCACATTAGAGAAATAAGAGTGAGATGCCACTTCAAATTTCTAGCTGCATAAATTAGAGCCAAAATACAGCAAAAATTGGTAACACTAAGTTTTATTGAGAAAAGGGAGGAATTAAAAGTACCATGTACTACTGATGGGAGTATAAAAAATACATCTAGTTAGGAGAACTGACTGGCTTTTACTTATAAACTTAAAAGTTTATCTAACATATTAGAAAAAAAGTGAAAGTAGACATAAACATTGAAAACTCTCTGAACTTATCTGAACTTGTAAGATAGCTTTGCTTTCTGTATTCCTCAGGCAGTTAGTTCCTACTGTATGCAAACATTTCTTTAAAAATCAGTGACAGGGAAACAGAGGAATAGAGACAGAGGTAGGTCCCAGTATCTGCATCCTCTTGGTTACCATGAAACTCCTAGTGCCCAAATCCCAGGGTATTATGAATATGGACTTCAATAACAGCTGTGAGGTTTCCAAAACAGTGCACTGTAACCTACCTGTAAACAGATATTAGACTCTGAGTAGCCATTGCACTAATGACTATATACTTGTCATTTACCAGAGAGACTTACTCAGATGTCACAACCTTTATTAGTCTCTGTAAAGTCTCAGCCAAACATGGGATCCTTTAAGACCACAATGGAAGGGAAAATCTACTTACAGGACCATTCAGGTACTAGGCAGAATCCATTTTATTCTGGTGGTTTGTTTTCGTGTGAACCCTCCCTGGTCACATCTGGCATCGGTGTCCCTAAAGAAGAGAAGAAATATGGGTCATGGCTTATTCATTTGTTCCTCTAATCCTTTACTGTGTATTCAGTTGAAGGGATCATCACAAGTATTTTATATAAATGAGGTTATTACCTCAAGGTCTCAAACTAGAAACTATTCACAATTAGGCTATGATTTGAATGCAAGTCATGGAATTAGGAGAAGGAACAAGTAGTGACCCTTAATCCACCCACTGCATCTAGTATGATCCCTCCTCCATCCCTCTACTCCATCATTCTCTGTTGTTCTTTGTGACCGCAGTATCTCTGCCCCTGTGACTTCTGAATATCTCCAGAACTAATTCCTCCCCTTCCTGGCTCCTTTATTGCTCTCCCACTTCCATCCTGTGGATTTTAGACATCCATCCCCATGGACCCTCTAGCCCCTGGATTCCTGAGTTCTCAACCCAGCTCTCCTCCCCTTCTACTGCTTCTAAACCTTTGACACTTCATATCCTCCATCTCCCTGCCCTTTATCCTCCTCTCATTCTAATGACTTCAGCCATTTCTCATATCCTGTTATGACTAATACCCTCAAATATTCAGTCATCAGTTATCAAGTGTCCTTAGTTTGCTCATGATCTTGCACCCATTTTCCCCAACACCATAATTCCTGACTCTGCAATTTTTTGGAATAGTTTGAGAAGAATAGGTGTTAGCTTTTCTCTAAGTATTTGGTAGAATTCACTTGTGAAGCCATCTGCTCCTGGACTTTCGTTTGTTGGAAGTTTTTTTTTTTTTAAATAATGATTCAGTTTTATTACTGATAATTCATTTGATAAAATATCCTATTTCTCGTTCAGTCTTGAGTGATTATACGTTTCTAGGAATTTGTCCATTTCTTCTAGATTGATTGTCCAATTCACTAGCATGTGATTCTTTATAACAGTCTCATGCTCATTGGTATTTCTCTTGTGTCAGTTTACCTTCCCCCTTTTCGTATCTGATTTTATTGATTTGGGCCCCCCCTTTTTTTCATTCATGAATCTGGCTAAGTTTTGTTTAACTTTTCAAAGAACCAGCTCTTAGTTTCATTGATCTTACCTATTGATTTGTAGTCTCTATTTCTGCCCTAATCTCTTTGGTTTTTAAAAATTTTTACTAACTTTGAATTTTGTTCTTATTCTTGCTCCTTTGAGTATAAGGTTAGGTTGTACATTTGAGATATTTCTTGTTTGCTATGGTTAGCATGTATCACTTTAAACTTCCCTTTTAGAACTAATTTTGCTGTGTCCCATAGGTTTGAATTGTTGTTTTCTTTTTGTCTCTAGGTATCTATTTCCTTTTTGATTGCTTCAGTGATCCATTGGTTGTTTAGTAACATGTTGTTTAGACTTCTCGTGTTTGTGTTTTTTGCAGTTATATTCTTGTAGTCAATTTGTAGTCTCAGAGCCTTGCATTTGGAAAACAAATACTCGATATGATTTCAGTTTTCTTAAATTTAGTGAGGGTTCTTTTGAAGCCTCTTATGTGATTTATCCTGGAGGAATTTCCATGTGCACTTGAAAAAGGAGTGTATTCTGTTTGTACATTCTGATATATCCCTTTATCCATTGATTGACTGATGGTCACTTGCGTTGCCCTGTGGTGGTCGGCTCACAGGGTCTAAAGTCAGTCATTCTGCCAGTGGATGAGCTGTGTTCACGCTGTGTTAGCTTGTCCAGAAGTGTCCCAGCACTGGTACCTTTGTTCTGGGTAAGGCTGGCTACTGGGTATATAAGCTGGAAGGCAGATTCCAAAATAGCATTTGCCAGCACTGGTTCTATGTGTTAGAAAAAGTTTCTAAAAATGTCTGCCACCAGTGTCTATGTCCCCAGGTGAGCTGCAGTTGCCTCCTGCCTTTCCAGGAGACTCTCCCAGGTCATCAGGTAGGTCTGACCCAGGCTCCTTTCATATACTACTTCTTCCCTGGGTCCCAGAGTATTTAAGACTTTTGTGTGTGCCCATTAAGAGTGAAGTCTCTATTTCTCCCTCCCCTCTGGGACTCCTGAAATAGTCTCACTGGCCTTCAAAGCCAAATTCTCTGGGGGCTTGTTTTCCCAGTGCAGGACCCCCAGGCTGGGGAGGCCAACATGGGGCTTAAATCTCTCTCTCCGTTGAGAGAACCTCTGCAATTTTAATTATTTCCCATTTGGGAGTTGTCAGTCTAGGGGTATGGGACCTAACTATATCACAACTCCATCCCTACCACACATCTCATCAATCCTTCTTTATATCTCTAGTTGTAGAAGGCCTTTTCTGATAGGTTCCAGGTCTTTTTCATGGATGATCACTCTGCAAAAATTTGTGCTCTCGGTTTGCCTGTGAGAGGAGGTGAGTTCTGGGTCTTCCAATTCCACCTTCTTCTCCTAGCTCTCCAATGTGTTGTAGTTTTAATTTTTTTCCCCTGCATATTTAATCTTTGTACGTTTGACTTTTCTCTGTAATTACTTAACAGAAGGTAATTTATATCTAATTGTGTGGCATCATTGTTTTGGCATGTTATAGAGTTTTATTTATTGAAATTTAATTGACATATAAAATCATGTTAATTATAGGGATACAATGCAATGATTCAACATCTGTATACATTGCAAAATGATCAACATAATTAGTCTCGTTACTACTTATCATCATAACAAGTTACAAAATTAACTTTTTTCCATTGAGAACTGAACAGTTACTTTCTTAGTCAAAATTATTGTACTACCGATTTGAAAGTAGCTGAAGTCACCATGCTATTCATTATACGTTCATTATTACGTAACTGGAAATTTGTAGCCCTTGACCCCCTTCACCCGTTTGTGCAACCCTCTATCGCACTTCCCTTCTAGCACCATCAATCTATGTATTTATGAGTTTTGTGGTTTTGGTTCCATATAAATGTGAAATTATACAGTATTTGTCTTTTTCTGATGTACTTCACTTAAACTGATAATCCCAAGATCTATCCAGGTTGTCACAAATGGCAGTATTTCATCCTGTTATGGCTGAATAATATTCCAATGTATGTACAGAAATATACAGGCATATGCACATATATTATTATACATATGTGTATGTGTATGTCTGTATGTATACATATATATCACATCTATATATTCATTTATATATATTTATGTATCCAATCTATGTATGAATATGTGTACAGAAATATTCAGACACACATGCACATGTATATATTCTCATATATATGTGTCTGTATATACGTGTGTATATGTGTATGTGTGTGTGTATATATGTGTGTGTATTTGTGTATATGTGTGTGTACATGTATATATATGTGTGTGTGTATTTGTGTATATATGTGTGTGTGTGTATTTGTGTACATGTACACACACACACATATATCACATCTTTTTCAATTCACCTGTCAGTGGTTCTCAGGTTATTTCCATATCTTGACTATAGGAAATAATGCCATAATGAACATAGTGGTACACATATATTTTCCAATTAGTGTTTCCTTTTCTTCACAAGTGACACTGCATTATTATATAGTAGTTATATTTTTAATTTTTTGAGGACTTTCCATACTGTTGTCCATAGTGACTGAACCAATTTACATTCCCACCAACAGTATGCTAGAATTCCCTTTTACCCACATTCTCATCACCACTTGTTATTTTTTTGTCTTTTTTATAATAGCCAGGTGTGAGGTTACATGTCATTGTGGTTTTGATTTGCATTTCCCCAATTTAAATGATGTTGGGCATCCTTTCATGTGTCTGTTGGCCATCTGTATGGCTGTCTACTTTGGGAAAAAAATGTATATTTACATTTTCTGGCCAGTCCAGTTTTTAGCAGGATTGTGGGGGTTTTGGGGTTTTTTTTTTTTTTTTGCTGTTTTTCATTATACAGCTGTATGAATTTTAATATTGTGGATATAAGCACCTCATTTGTATATGATCTGCAAATATATTCTGTCATTCAGTAGGTTGCCTTATTTTTTGATGGTTCCTTTGTACATAAGCTTTTTCATTTGATGTCCTACCATTTGCTTTTATTGCTTTCACTTTTTTTGTCAGATTCAAAAAATAATCTCCAAGACCTATGTCAAGGAACTTACACATTTACATTTTCTTCTATGAGTTTTATGGTTTTACATCTTCCATTCAAGTCTTTTACCCATTTTATTTCTTGCGTATGGTGTAAGAATGTGGTCCAGTTTCATTTTTTTGCATGTGGCTACCAGTTTTCCCAACAATGTTTATTAAAGAGATTATTGTATTTCTTCATTCTGTGTGCTTGGCTTCTTTGTCATATATTAATTGACCATATATGCTTAGGTTTATTTCTTTGTGTTTGTCATTATGCCAATACTAAACTGTCTTTATTATCATAGCTTTGTAATAGAATTTCAAATCTTGAAACACACAATTTTTAGTTTTTTTTTTCCCTTTATCATGATTGCTTTCACTGTTTGAATTCTTTTATAGTTCCATGCAAATTTTAGAATTTTTTGTTCTATTTCTGTAAAAAATGCTATTGAATTTTGATAGGGATTGTACTGAACTTGCATATTGCTTTGGGAAGCATGATCATTTTAACAATATTAATTCTTTTAATTCATGGGCAAAGATTATCTTAACATTTATTTGTGTTTTATTCAATTTCTTTCCTTCATGTCTTATAGTTTTCAGTACAGAAGTGTTTCAAAACTCTCTTGAGTAAATTTATTCTTATGGATTTTTCTCATGTAATTATAAATGGAATTGTTTTATGTCTTTCAGATATTTTGCTGTTAGTGTATAGATTTACAACTGATTTTATATGTTGATTCTGTATCTTGCAACTTGATTGAATTTATTAGTTCTACCATTTGGGGGGGAGTCATATACAAGATCATGTTTTCTGAAAAAATAGAGAAAGTTTTGTTTCTTCCTCTCCATTTTGGAGGCCTTTATATTTCTTATTTTTCTGTCAGATTGCTTTTGTTAGGACTACAGTACTATCTTTAATAAGAGTAGTGAATGTGGATATGCTTGTTCCTGGTTTTTAAAGAAAAGCTTTCAGTTTTTCACCATTAGGTACAAGGTTAGTTGTGGGCCTATACTGTATGGCCTTGTATTGAGATCTGCTCCTTCTGTTCCCAGTTTGAGAGATTTTGTCAAAAAGGACATTGAATTTTGTCAAGTAGTTTTCCTGAATCTACTGAAAAGATCATATATCAATAGTTATTCATTATATTAACATTGCATATCACCCTTATATATAAATTATATATTTATATATAAATCAGTATCTTACATGTAACAATAAGGTTGTGCCAACCTTCCATGCCAGGGGGTAGATTCCACTTGATAATAGCGTATAACCTTTTAAATTTGCTGTTGAATTTGGTTATACTTTTGCTGAGAATTTTTGCATTTGTATCTTTTTTAAAAATTATTTTAATTGGAGGCTAATTACTTTACAATATTGTGGTGGTTTCTGCCATGCATTGACAGGAGTCAGCCACGGGTGCACATGCGTCCCCCCGTCCTGAAACCCACTCCCACCTCGCTCCCCACCCCACCCCTCAGGGTCATCGTCTCAGCGCAGCAGCTTTGGGTGCTCTTGTTTCATGCATCAAACGTGGACGGGTCATCCGTTTCACACATAGTAATATAAATGCTTCGTTCCTATTCTCTCAAATCATCCCACCCTCGCCTTCTCCCACAGAATCCAAAGGTCTCTTCTTTATCTCTGTGTCTCTTTTGTTATCTCGCATATCGGGTCATCATTACCATCTTTCTAAATTCCATATATATGCATCAATTTACTATATTGGTGTTTTTCTTTGACTGACTTCACTCTGTATAATAGGCTCCAGTTTCATCCACCTCATTAGAACTGACTCAAATGTGTTCTTTTTTTTATTTTTTTATTGAAGGATAATTGCTTTACAGAATTTTGCTGTTTTCTGTCAAATCTCAACAGAAATCAGCCATAGGTATACATATATCCCCTCCCTTTTGAACCTCCCTCCCATCTCCCTCCCCTAGGTTGATCCAGAGTCCCTGTTTGAGTTTTCTGAGCCAGACAGAAAATCCCCCTTGGCTATTTTACATATGGTAATGTAAGTTTCCATGTTACTTTTTCCATACATCTCACCCCCCTCCCCCGCCCCATGTCCATAAGTCTGTTCTCTATGTTTCTCCATTGCTGCCCTGTAAATAAACTCTTCAGTACCATTTTTCTAGATTCTGTATATATGCATTAGAATATGACATTTATCTTTCTCTTTCTGACTGACTTCACTCTGTATAATAGGTTCTAGGTTCATCTACCTTATCAGAACTGATTCAAATGCATTCCTTTTTAAGGCTGAGTAATATGCTATTGTGTATATGTACAACAACTTCTTTATCCATTCATCTGTCGATGGACATCTAGATTGCTTCCATGTTCTAGCTATTGTAAATAGTGCTGCAATGAACAGTGGGATACATGTATCTTTTTCAATTTTGGTTTCCTCAGGGAATATGCCTAGGAGTGGGATTGCTGGGTCATATGGTGGTTTTATTTCTGTTTTTTAAGGAATCTCCATACTATCTTCCATAGTGGCTGTATCAATTTTTATTCCTACCAACAGTGGAAGAACATTGCCTTTTCTCTACAGCTTCTCCAGCATTTATTGTTTGTAGACTTTTTGATGATGGCCATTCCAACTGGTGTAAGGTGATATCTCATTGTAATCTTGATTTGTATTTCTCTAATAATGAGTGATGTTGAGCATCTTTTCATGTGATTGTTATCCATCTGTATGTCTTCTCTGGAGAAATGTCTGTTTAAGTCTCTTTCCCACTTTTTGATTGGGTTGTTTTTCTGGCATTGAGTTGTATGAGCTGCTTATATATTTTGGAAATTATTCCTTTGTCAGTTGTTGCATTTGCAATTATTTTCTCCCATTTGAGGGTTGTGTTTTCACCTTGCTAATACTACTTCCTTTTCTGTGCAAAAGCTTTTAAGTTTAATCAGGTCCCACTTGTTTACTTTTGCTTTTATTTCCGTTACTCTAGGAGGTGGGTCCGGAGAAGGCAATGGCAACCCACTCCAGTACTCTTGCCTGGAAAATCCCATGGACAGAGAAGCCTAGTAGACTGCAGTCCATGGGGTCGCAAAGAGTCGGACATGACTGAGCGACTTCCCTTTCATGCATTAGAGAAGGAAATGGCAACCCACTCCAGTGTTCTTGCCTGGAGAATCCCAGAGACGGCAGAGCCTGGTGGGCTGCCCTCTATGGGGTCGCACAGAGTCAGACACGACTGAAGTGACTTAGCAGCAGCAGCAGGAGGTGGGTCATAGAGGATCTTGCTTTGATTTATGTCATTGAGTGTTCTGCCTGTGTTCTCCTCTAAGAATTTTATAGTTTCTGGTCTTACATTTAGGTCTTAAATCCATTTTGAGTAATCTTTGCTATGGTGTTAGGAAGTGTTCTAATTTCATTCTTCTACATGTAGCTGTCCAGTTTTCCCAGCACCATTTCATTTATTGAAGAGGCTGTCTTTGCCCCATTGTATATTCTTGCATCATCAAAAATAAGGTACCCATATGTGCAAAGGTTTATTTCTGGGCTATCTTGTTCCATTGGTCTATATTTCTGTTTTTGTGCCAGTACCATACTGTCTTGATGACTGTAGCTTTGTATTATAATCTGAAGTCATGAAGGTTGATTCTTCCAGCTCCATTCTTCTTTCTCAGGACTGCTTTGGCTATTTGGAATCTTTTGTGTTTCCACATGAATTGTGAAATTTTTTGTTCTATTTCTGTGAAAAATGCCATTGGTAATTTGATAGGGATCACATTGAATCTGTAGATTGCATTTGGTAGTATAGTCATTTTCCCAGTATTGATTCTTCCTACCCAGGAACATGGAATCTCTTCATCTGTTTATGTCATTTTTTATTTCTTTCATTAGTGTCTTATAATTTTCTGTGTATAGTTATTTTGTCTCCATAGGTAAGCTTATTCCTAGATATTTAGTTCTTTTTCTTGCAATGGTGAATGGAATTGATTCCTTAATTTCTCTTTCTGCTTTTTCATTGTTAGTATATAGAAATGCAAGTGATTTCTGTGTATTGATTTTGTATCCTGCAACTTTGCTAAATTCACTGATTAGCTCTAGTAATTTTCTGACACTATCTTTAGGGTTGTCTATGTGCAGTATCATGTCATCTGCAAACAGTGAGAGCTTTACTTCTTCTCTGATCTGGATTTCTTGTATTTCCTTTTCTTCTCTGACTGCTGTAGCTAGGACTTCCAGAACTATGTTGAATAATAGTGGTGAAAGTGGACACCCTTGTCTTATTCCTGATCTTAGGGGGAATGCTTTCAGTTTTTCACCATTGAGAATAATGTCTGCTATAAGCTTATCATATATGGCCTTTACTATGTTGAGGTAGGTTCCTTCTATGCCCATTTTTTGAAGAGTTTTCATCATAAATGGGTGTTGAATTATGTCAGAGGATTTTTCTACATGTATTGAAATGATCATATGGTTTTTATCTTTCAATTTGCATATATTGAAGAATCCTTGCATTCCTGGAATAAACCCAACTTGATCATGCTGTATGAGCTTTTTGATGTGTTGCTGAATTCTGTTTTCTAAAATTTTGTTAAGGATTTTTGAATATATGTTCATCAGTGATACTGGCCTGAAGTTTTTTTGTGTGTCTTTGTCTGGTTTTTGTCTTTGTCTTTGTCTGATATCAGGGTTATGGTGGCCTTGTAGAATGAGTTTGGAAGTGTTCCTTCCTCTGCAAATTTTTGAAAGAGTTTTAGAAGGATAGGCATTAGCTCTTCTCTAAATGTTTGACAGAATTCTCCTGTGAAGTCATTTGGTCCTGGGCTTTTGTTATTGGGGAGATTGTGATCACAGCTTCAATTTCAGTGCTTGTAGTTGGGTTGCCCATAATTTCTATTTATTCCTGGTTCAGTATTGGAAAATTGAACTTTTCTAAGAATCTGTCCATTTCTTCCAGGTTATCTATTTTATTGCCAGATAGTTGTTTATAATAGTCTCTTATAATCCTTTGTATTTCTTCATTGTCTGTTGTAATCTCTCCTTTTTCATTTCTAATTTTGTTAATTTGATTCTTCTCTTTTTTTCTTGATGAGTCTGGCTAAAGGCTTGTCAATTTTGTTTATCTTCTCAAACAACCAGCTTTTAGTTTTATCAACCTTTACTTTTGTTTCTTTCATTTCTTTTTCATTTACTTCTGCTCAGATCTTTATGATTTCTTTCCTTCTACTAATTTTGGGGGGGTTTTGTTCTTGTTTTTCCAGTTGTTTTAGGTGTTAAGTTAGTCTATTTGATTTTTTTCTTGTTTCTTGAGGTAGGATTGTATTGCTATAAACTTTCCTCTTAGGATTGCTTTTGCTGCATCGCATAGGTTTTGAGTTGTTATGTTTTCATTATCATTTGTTTCTAGAAATTTTTTGATTTCCCTTTGATTTCTTCAGTAACCTGTTGGTTATTTAGAAACATGTTGTTTAATCTCCATGTGTTTGTGTTTCTTACAGTTTTTATTTCTTGTATTTGATATCTAGTCTCATAGCATTGTAGTCAGAGAAGATGCCTGATATGATTTCAATTTTCTTAAATTTACTGAGGTTTGATTTTTGACCCAAGATGTGGTCTATCCCAGAGAATCCTTGAGAAGAAGGTGTATTCTTCTGCATTTGGATGGAATGTCCTGAAGATATCAATGAGCTGCATCTCATCTAATGTATCATTTAAGACTTGTGTTTCTGTATTAATTTTCTGTGTGGTGATCTGTCCATTGGTGTGAAATGTGTTCTTTTTCATACCTGAGTAATATCCCATTGTATATATGAACCACAACTTTCTTATCCATTCATCTGCCTATGGACATCTAGGTTGCTTCCATGTCCTAGCTATTGTAAACAGTGCTGTAATGAACATTGGAGTATATGTGTCTCTTTCAATTCTGGTTTCCTCAGTGTGTATGCCAAGGAGTGGGATTGCTGGGTCATATGGCAGTTCTATTTCCAGTTTTTTTAAGGAATCTCCACACTGTTCTCCATAGAGGCTGTACTAGTTTGCATTCTCACCAGCAGTGTAAGAGGGTTCCCTTTTCTCCACACCCTCTCCAGCATTTATTGCTTGTAGACTCTTTGATTGCAGCCATTCTGACCAGCATGAGATGGTATCTCATTGTGGTTTTGATTTGCATTTCTCTGATCATGAGTGATGTTGAGCAACTTTTCATGTGTTTGTTAGCCATCTGTATGTCTTCTTTGGAGAAATGTCTGTTTAGTTCTTTGGCCCATTTTTGATTGGGTTGTTTATTTTTCTGGAATTGAGCTGCATGACCTGCTTATATATTTAAGTTTGCATTTGTGTATTAATGGGTGCATTAGAAGCTTTGGGCAACAATACCTATTCATGATAAAAACTCTAAATCAATTGCATATAGAAGGAAATGTACCTCAACATATAAATGGCCACATAATCCATGATCAACATAATACTCATTATGATATTATGGGAAAAAGCTGAAAACTTTTGTTCTGTGATAAGAACAAAACCATGATACCCACTCTATAACATTAGTTTAACATAGCACAAGATGTACCGGTCAAAACAATTAGGCAAGAAAAGAAGTAAAGGGCATCTAAGAAGGAAAGTGAGAATGAAAATTATCTTCATTTTAGTGGCATATTACATTGGAAAGCTTTAAAGAAAAGTATTAACAAAAGAAATTAAAGACCTATAATGGAAATATGTTTCATGCTCATGGATTGAAAGAATTGATAAACTATTCATACTACCTCAAAAGATCTATAAATTCAATGCCATTTATATCAAAATTATAATGGCAATTTTCAAAAAAAACAGAAAACGAATCCTAAAATTGAATCTACAAAAGATCTTACATAGCTAAAGCAATCCTGGCAAGATAAACAAAGCTGGATCATGACATGTTTTCACTTTATTTTACTATTTTTGTCCACACCATGCAGCATGTGGGGTCTCAGTTCCCTGACCAGGGATAAAACCCATGCCCTCTGAAGTGGAAGCATGAAGTCTTAACCGCTGGACCAATAGGGAACTCCCTCCTCACCCTAATTTTCAACTAAACTACAAAAATTTGATAAATCAGTATGGTATTGTTATAAAAACAGACACATTCATCAGTGGAAAAGAAAAGCAGCTCAGACATGTATGTTTGTTTAATTTATGACAAAGGACTAAGGAGGATACAGTAGTGAAGAGATAGTCTCTTCAACACTTGCTGTTTGGAAAACAATAGCAATATGCAAAAAAAGAAACTGGACCCTTCTAATACCATACATAAAAGGCAACTATCAATAAAAATGGATTAAAGACCTAAACTTAAGACCTGAAATAAAACTCAGAAAGGGAAGACTCCTTAACATTGGTCTTGGCAATGACTTTTTGCTGTTGTTGAATTTGACACCAAAAGCAAAAATATTGAAGTCTTAAGACTTCAATTTTTAACGTATTTCAGTTGATTTTTGTATATGGTAGAAATTAAGGGCCCACTTTAATTCTTTACAAGTGACTATCCAGTTTCACCAGCAACTGCAAAAGAGACTATCTCCTCCATTCCCTGGATATCCTTGACTCCTCTATTAAAAAAAAACTATATATGCACATATATATATGTGCACATATATATATATAAAGTTTATTTCTGGGCAAAACAGTTTCAGAACCTATGTGGCATCAAGTATAAACAGCGCAAAAAGCAAAATAAAAAAGACAGCATTCAAACAAAATGAGAAGTTCAAAAAGAAGATGAAAAGAAAAAAGACGCTGGCACTGAAACACCAAACAAGCGAACTGAAAAAGGCAATATCAGATTGAAAAGCCACACTTGATGAAAGACCAGTAATTCCTCAAGGAAGCTATATGAATGAAAAAGTGTCAATAAACCATAGAGGACGTAGAACTTCCATGAAGGAAAACTATGTATATAACAAATGAATGTTGGAAGGTGTGGAGAAAATGAAAGCCTCCTATGTTATCCATGGGGAAAAAATGATAGAGCCACTACAAAGGATGTTACAGATATCCCTTAACTAAAAAGTGAAGTTCGCAGATCAGGCAATATACTACTTACCATATATACGAGAAAATTTTAATTTGAAAGGCACATGGACCCCTACAATCACCAAGAACACAATATTTATAATATTCAAGACATGGAAACACAAAATATCCATGGAGAGATGAACATATGAAGAGAAAGTGATGGAGAACTGAAATCTTACCCAGCCAAAAAGAATGCAATAGTGAATATCAAAGCAGAAAGGAAGAACCAGGAATTACCAACTAAGTTATACAGAGAAAACCGTCATG
Organism: Cervus canadensis; assembly: GCF_019320065.1. NCBI lineage: Eukaryota > Metazoa > Chordata > Mammalia > Artiodactyla > Cervidae > Cervus > Cervus canadensis. The sequence goes on along the minus strand of NC_057404.1, from coordinate 27,503,861 downwards.
TGATACCACTGAGAGGTGGAATTGAAAAACTCATGCAACTTAATGAATTTCTAAAAGAAGTAAATTCAAAGGATTAACACAGAAAGACCAAACAGAAAAAAATGTTGAAAGAGGAAAAATTAGAAGGTGGGGACCAATTTTTGTAAAATAGATCATCAATGAAGATGCAATGTGTAGCACAGGGAATTTTGCAAACAGGCTTTAATAATCTCAACAAAAGATGAAAAACAATTATGTGAAAAAAAAATTATGTGTAGGTATATAGCAGAACCAAAAAATACTAAAGAATGGAAAAAAACATTATAAACAATACAGCGAGAAAAATGAAGGAACACAAAGAACAATAAAAAACAGTACCTATACTACCCGCACTTGACTTCTTTCCCCAGGCTAGTTTCACATACCTGCAGGCAGACCCAACTTGGACTCAAGGCTGGATTGTCCTCGGACTCAGGAGCCAGGTCGTGTCCCCAGAACACGACCCCCTTTGGACCTGTACTGCCCAGTCCAATTGTCAGGGAGCACTATGACGGATCCTTCGGAAACAACCCATAGAGCAATCACATCTTCACACAGTCAGACCACTATCAAGGAAAAACCCTTCACTGGAGAGGACACAGACATCTGAAAGTTTTCCCCAGTACTTACTATTTACAACAGACAGGACACTGAAATGGCCCAAACATTTGTCACGAGTGAAGCGTCAGGGGGAAGAAGTCAGACTACAGAACCCCTGGGCTTTTTTCTGGCACATCGTATTCCACATTAGATCTCAGAAAGTCAAGTTTCATTCAGGCTCCTTTGGCCCCTTGAAGGAGTTGGGGGGGTGGGGGCGCGGGTGGTGGTGGAGCATGCAGCAGTGCTGCCGCCTTGTGGACACATCTCATAACAGCAACACTGAAACCTCTGCCGCGGGGCAAGGAATAGTCAGAAGGCCCGGGGCTGTCAGGGACACCAGCCCTCGGGAAATAGGCCTGGAAACCTAATGCCAAGAGAGCCAAAATCAAGACGAGTTTCCAGAGGTCAATTTCAAGAGGGAAACATAACTCACACCACTTACAATCAAACAGGAAAGAAAAACAACCCCTATCCCCAGATCCTGGTCTACATCGTTAATGATTAGAGACAGGCAAGGGACTGAAACGGCAAGGGGAGGTCTCACCTCACGCCAGTCAGAGGGAGGAGTTATCGGTATCACTTTTACGAACCATAACTGCCAGAGTGGGTGCGGGTAAGGGGACAGTCCCTAAGCTGTCCATGGCAATGAAAAAGGTAAAGAACTATCTGGACAAAGGCACCAAGGCTCCTTGGGAAACTATGAACAAAAATAGAGCATTCAGATCATCAGGCCACCCATGCCAGGCCCTCTAGGCAGAGGAAACCTCCATTTGAAAAGACACAGGCACCCCAACATTCCCCAGAGCACCCAATATTGGCCAATAGTTCAGACAATGAGGAAGCCAAATTGTCCACTGGCAGATGAACGGATAAGGAAGACCTGCTATAGAGAGACAACCAAAACTTAGCATTAAAGAATTAAAATTAAAAAAAAAAAAAAGAATTAAGGCCTTTCTCAGCACCATGGACGGAAGTCAGGAAAGTAAATGAGACAGAATGGCAATCACCTGTGATATCACTTAGAGGTGAAATTGGAAAACTTCATCTTATGAATGAATTTAGAACAGATAAATCAACTCAGAGACATTAGAAAAAGAAGCCAGGGTTTCCAAAGGAGAAAGGTGTGAAGGAAAGAAAAATTAGAAGGTGGTTGAAACCTATGCACGCTAATAGATACCTATATATGTGTGTGTGTGTGTGTGTGTATAAAATAGATCATCAAGAAGACCTACTGAATTATCATGGGGAATTCGACTCAGCCGGCTTTCATAACGTCTACGGGTACTGAAAATAATAGGTATGTTTAAAGGCATAACAAAACTCCCTATTGTACATCTGAAAGAAACAAGCATTGTAAAAATAGGATATTTCTAGAAAAATTAAATGTAAAGCTATTGGGGTGGGCGGGGGAGACAACAATCGCTGCCTACCCTACTTCTTTCTAGCCACCATTTTCCAGGCTAATATCTCATTTCTGCAGGCTGACCAGGCTTGGTCTCTAGACTGGGATGTACTGGGGCTCAGGGAGCCAGGGAGCCGTCGTCAGAACACGAGCTGCCTTTGGACCTGTTCTGCCCAGTCCAATCTGCCTGGGACCACAGTCTCCACATGCAGCTGCTGCTGCTGCTAAGTCGCTTCAGTCGCGTCCGACTCTGTGCGACCCCATAGACGGCAGCCCACCAGGCTCTGCCATCCCTGGGATTCTCCAGGCAAGGACACTGGAGTTGGTTGCCATTTTCTTCTCCAATGCATGAAAGTGAAGTCGCTCAGTCGTGTCCGACTCTTCGCAACCCCATGAACTGCAGCCTACCAGGTTCCTCTACCCATGGGATTTTCCAGGCAAGAGTACTGGAGTGGCGTGTCATTGCCTTCTCCCTCCACATGCAGACAATCCCCCAAAAGCAAAGTCAATCCTAGTGCATCCCAGGTATGGTTAAGTCCCTGTGGTTGAAGAGCTTTAAAAAGCCAGCGGGTCTCCAGCTGATACGGATCCCCACGCTAGCTGTCTGTTTCAAAGCCCTCCCCTAAAAACGACAGCTGCCTCAAACACAGAGATTTTTGCAGGGGCCAACATTTGTTGTGAGTGAAGTATCAGCGGGATGAAGTCAGAGAACAGAAGCCCTTGGGCTTTTTCTGGCCAATGGCATTCTGAATTGCAACTCAGGCAGGCAAGTTTCACTAAGGCTCCTTTGGCCCCATTAAAGAGTGGGGAAGGCGGAAGTGCTGCTGCCTTGTGGACACACCTCATAACTGCAACACTGAAACCTCTGCTGCAGGGCAAGGAATATTCAGAAGGCCTGGTGGCTGTCCATGACAACACTCAGGAAATAGGCTGGGAAAGTTTCTGCAAAGAGATCTAAAATCCAAACGAGTTTTCAAAGGCCAGTTTCAAGAGGGAAACATGACACACCATTAACAATCAAACAGGAAAAACGAAAAAAGACACCCCCCCCCCCCAAGAGCCTGGTCTACATTGTTAATAATCAGAGACAGGGACTGAAACAAGGAGGAGGTGTCACCTCACACCAGTCAGAGGGAGGAGTTGTTGATGCCACTTTTATGAACCATAACTGCCGGAGTGGGTGCCGGGTAAAAGAAAAGTTCCTAAGCTGTTCATGGCAATGAAAAATGTAAAGAACTACCTGGACAAATGTGCCAAGGTTCCTTGGGAAACTAGGAAGAAAAATAAAGCGTTCATATCATCAGGCCCACCTATAGCAGGCCCTCTATGCAAAGGAAACCTCCTCCATTGGAGAAAACACAGGCACCCCAACATTCTCCACATCACCCAATATTGACAAAGTCAAGGCAAAAGAGAGGCCAAAATGTCCATGGACCCATGAAAGGCTAAGGAAGACCTGCTCCAGAGAGACAAGGTAAACTTAGCCATAAAGAAGCATAACCAAGAAACCTTTCTCAGCAACGTGGACGGAAGGAAGGAATGCACGTTCGATGGACAGATAAAGGCAAGTGTCATGTGATAGCACCTGGAGGTGGATTTTATGCAGCAATTCATAACTGAGAAATACACTCAGACTTTAGAATACATACTCAGTCTAATTGAAGAGGAAAGGCGGGAGGAGAAGGTAAATTCTGAGTGGCTGAAACTTGTATACACACACATATATAAACAGACAAGGTCACCAACACAGCCAGACACTGTATCACGGGAAATTATACTCAACTTGCTTGATAAAGTCTCTAAAACCTGAAGCTGAAAGTAATGGGTATGTGTAGATGAATAACTGAATCACTTTTGAGGTCATCTGAAACCAACAAAACTTTGGAAATCAGCGATACTCCTAGAGAGACAGTAAAATGCAGAGGGGAAAAATTGCCTACTGTAGTCTTCTCAGGTTTCCTTTCCCCAGGCTGGTGTTACATCCATGCAGCCTGAGATGTTTTAGTCTCAACGCTGGAATATATTGGGGCTCAGGAGGGAGGGGTATGGAGGGGTCCAGGCATATGAGCCCATTTGCGATGGTAATGCCTGGTCCCCCAGGGTGGAACCACAGCCTCCAAAGGCAGGACAGCCCACCAGAGGCACAAGCAAACCTAGTGCATACCAAGTATGGTCCCAACTCTGCACTGGGAGAGCTTAGAGAACCAGCTGTTGTCCCGGTTTCCAAGTGATGCGGATTCCTGCTCCAGCATCCTCTTTAAAATGCCTCGCCTAAAAACGACAGAACCCTCATGAAAGCGATTTTGCAACCGTTAAATTTGTCTTGCGTGAAGAGTCACAGCCAAAAAGGATGAAGACAGAAGCCCTAGGGCCTTTTGGTGATGCGTGGCATTCCAAATCACAATCCAGGAGGCTCAGTTTCACTGAGGCTGTGGTAGCCCCTCAACCAGAGTTCCAAAGGAAGCAGCCATAAGGCCTTGAGATGCCTGGGTCACAGAAACACGGACATCTCAGCATCTGGGCACAAAATAGTCCCATACCTAGGGGGTGCAATCAACACTTCACATCCAAAAAGGTCCTGGGGGAGCCATCAATAATATTTTAAATCAGGATGAGTTTTGGGGGCCAATTTCTAGAGGTAAATATCACTCACAGTGTAACACATTATCAAACATTGACAAGATAAACCTAGGACATGGTGGCCTACATTTCTAATGATTAGAGGCAAGACACTTAAAATGGCAAGGGGGTATCCCCTCACACCACACAAAGTTTTTGTCCTGAAATATTTATGAACAATAAATGCCAGAGTGAGCACCAGAGGGGAAAAAAGCCTCCGAAGCTGTCATACATGGAAATGCAAAGTGTAAAGGACCATATGAGAAGAGTATGGAAGATCCTTAGAAAACAAAATATATAGCAATCACATCTTGAGCATTCTCACATCTGGACCCCTATCCTGAAACATCCATCACTGGAAAGGATACAGACACCTGAACGTTTGCCACAGCATTTACTACTGACAACAGCCAGGACACGGATGTGGCCCAAATTTCCACGGACAGACAAACAGATAAGGAAGAAGTGCCACAGAGAAACTACTGAATCTTAGCCATGAAATATAAGATAATAAGGCCTTTCCCAGCACTATAGATGGAAGTCAATAAAGTAAATGAGACAGAGAATGGGAATCAGCCTGTGATATCACTTAGAGGTGGAATCAGAAAACTCATCTGATGAATGAATTTAAAACAGAGAAATCAACCCAGAGACATTTAAAAAAAGGAAGCCAGGGTTTCCAGAAAAGAAAGGTGTGAAGGGAAGGTAAATTAGAAAGTGGTTGAAACCTATACACACTAATAGATACCTGTGTGTGTGTATATAAAATAGATCAATGAGAAGACCTACTGAATTATCATGGGGAATTTGATCAGCCGGCTTTTATAATGTCTATAGGCACAGAAGCTGAAAATAATGGCTACATTTAGAGGCATAATGAAACTCATTACTGTATATCTGAAAGAAACAAGCAACGTAAACCAAGGATATTCCTAAAAATTTAAATTAACATTTACTGAAAACAAAACCACCACTGCCTTCTCTAATGCTTTCTAGCCTCCTTTTCCTGCGCTAACATCATCTCTCTGCTGGCTGACCAGTTTTGGTCTCAAGGCTGGGATGTCCTGGGGCTCAGGGAGGTGTCCCCAGAACACGAGCCACTTTTGTGCCTGTGCTGCCCAGTCCAATCTGCCTGGGGCCACAGTCTCCACATGGATGCCATCCCCCAAGAGCAAATTCAAGCCTAGAGCATCTCAAGTGTTGTCAAGCCGGTGTGCAGGAAGAGCTTTGAAAATCCAGCTCGTCTCCAGGTCTCCAGCTGATGCGGATCCCTACGCCAGTTGTCTGTTTCAAAGTCCTCCCCTAAAAACGACAGCTGCCTCAAAGACAGTGGTTTTTCAGGGGTCAACATTTGTCGCGAGTGAAGTGTCGGGGGGAAGAAGTCAGATGACAGAAGCCCTTGGGTGTTCCTCTAGAGGCGCATGGCATTCCAAATGACAACTCAGGAAGGCAGGTTTCACTAAAGCGCCTTCGGCTCCATTAGAGAGAGTGGGGAATGCATAAGTGCTGCCGCCTTGTGGACACATCTCATAACAGCAACACTGAAACCTCTGCTGCGGGGCATGTTCAGAAGGCTTGGGGGCTGTCCATGACACCAGCCCTCAGGATATAGGCTGGGGAAGGTACTGCAAAGAGAACTGAAATCCAAACGAGATTCAGAGGCCAATTTCAAGAGGGAAACATGACACAAACCGTTTACAATCAAACAGGAAAGATAGTGAGAGAGTCAATTCTTGGGTAGGCTGATAAGAAGTACAGGGTCCCCAAGGAGGACAAAGGGGTGTGGGGCTCTCAAGGAGAAAAGGACAAACTTTTTTTTTCTATATTCCTTCATCTTACTCATGTGAAACCACATTTTTTCCCTTTAATTCCAGAGCTGGTGATTACATTACAAACAGCACTTACTGTTAACAACAGCCGTGATACAGATGTGGCCCAAATATTCATGGACAAACGAATGTATAAGATGTGCCACAGAAAGACAACCAAATCTTAGCCATGAAGAAGAACTAAAAAACGGCTTTCTCAGCACCGTGGATGGAAATCAGTAAAGTAAATGAGACAGAGAATAGCAATCAGTCTGTGATATCACTTAAAAGTGGAATCAGAAAACTTATCAATGAATTTAGAACACAGAAACCAATGCAGAGAGGTGAGAAAATGAAGCCAGGTTTTCCCAAGAAGAAAGGAGTGAAGGAAAGATAAATTAGAAGGTGGTTGGAACCTTCTAATAGACACCTGTGTGTGTGTGTGTATAAAATAGATCAAGAAGAAATTCAACTCAGCTGGCTTTAATAACATGTGGGTACAGAAGCTGAAAAAAATAAGTATGTTTAGAGGCATGATGAAACTCCTTACTGTACATCTGAAAGAAACAAGCATTGTAAACCAAGGATATTCCTAGAAAAATTAAATGTAAAGTTAACAGGGGAAAAAAAAAAAAAGGAAACCACCACTGCCTACCCTTCTTCTTTCTAGCTGCCTTTTCCAGAGCTAATATCAAATCTCTGCAGGCTGACTAGGCTTAGTTTCAAGGCTGGGATGCCCAGGGGCTCAGGGAGCCAGGGAGGTGTCCCCAGAACACGAGCCTGCTTTGCACCTGTTCTGCCCAGTCCAATCTGCCTGGGACCACAGTCTCCACATGCAGGCCATCCCCCAAAAGCAAATTCCAGCCTGCTGCTGCTGCTAAGTTGCTTTAGTCGTGTCTGACTCTGTGCGACCCCATAGACGGCAGCCCACTAGGCTCCTCTGTCCCTGGGATTCTCCAGGCAAGAATTCTGGAGTAGGTTCCCATTTCCTTCTCCAATGCATGAAAGTGGAAAGTGAAAAGTAAAAGTGAAGTCGCTCAGTTGTACCCGACTCTTAGCGACCCCATGGACTGCAGCCTACCAGGTTCCTCTATCCATGGGATTTTCCAGGCAAGAGTACTGGAGTGGGTTGCCATTGCCTTCTCTGAATTCCAGCCTAGTGCATCCCAAGTTTGGACAAGCCCCTGTGCTGGAAGAGCTTTGAAAAGCCAGCTGGTCTCCAGCTAATGTGGATCTCTACTGCAGTTACCTTCTCAAAGCCCTGCCTTTCTCAAAGTGAAAGTGAAATCGCTAAGTCGTTTCTGATTCTTTGCAACCCCGTGGACTGTAGCCTGCCAGGCTCCTCTGTTCATGGGATTTTCCAGGCTCGAAGCCCTCCCCTAAAAATGACAGCTGCCTCAAACACAGCAATTTGGCAGGGGTCGACATTTGTCGCGAGTGAAGTTTCAGGGGGAAGAAGTCAGATGACAGAAGCCCTCGGCCTTTCCTCTGGCACATGGCATTCCAAAGGACAACTCAGGAAGGCAGGTTTCACCAAGGCTCCTTCGGCTCCATTAAAGAGAGTGGGGAATGGGGAAGTGCTGCCGCCTTGTGGTCACACCTCATAACTGCAACACTGAAACCGCTGCGGGGCAAGGAATGTTCCGAAGGCCAGGGGGCTGTCCATGACACCAGCCCTCAGGAAATAGGCTGGGGAAGGTACTCCAAAGAGAACTGAAGTCGATTCGAGTTTTCAGATACCAATTTAGGCCAATTTCAAGAGGGAACTCTGAGTCACACCGTTTACAATCAAGCAGGAAAGAAAAACAGCCCCAGAGCCTGGCCTACATCGTTTATGATTTGAGACAAGGGACTCAAACGGCAAGGAGGTATCCCCTCACGCCAGAGGGAGGGAGGGGTTATCGATATTACTTTTATGAACCATAAGAGTGGTGCCGGGTAAAGATAAAGTTCCTGAGGTGTTCGTGGCAATGAAAAATGTCCTACCTGGACAAAGGTGCCGAGGTTACTTGGGAAACTGAAGAAAAATAAAGCAATCAGATCATCAGGCACACCCATGCCAGGCCCTGTATGCAGAGGAAACCTCCTCCACTGGAGAAGATACAGGCATCTCGACATTCCCCAGAGCACCCAATACTGACAAAAGTCAAGACAATGAAGAGGCCAAGTTGTCCACGGACAGATGAAAGGATAAGGAAGACCTGCTCCAGAGAGGCAATGAAAAAACCTTTCTCAGCAACATGGATGCAAGTAAGGGAAGTACATACATCAGATAAAGGCAAGTGTCACGTGATATCACTTGGAGGTAGATTTTATGTAGCAATTCACAAACGAGAAATACTGAGACTTTAGAAGGCATACTTAAGTGTTATTAAAAAGAAAGGGAGGGAGGGAGAAGATAAATTCTGAGTGGCTGAAACCTACACACACACACACACATAAATAGAATAGGTCACCAACATAACCCTACTCTGTATCAGAAGAAATTATACTCAACTTGCTTCCATAAAGTCTATGAAAACCAAAGCTGAAAATAATGGGTATGTGTATAACTGAATCACTTTTGAGATTATCTGAAAACAACAAAACATTGGAAGTCAACAACCCTCCTAGAGAAAGAGACAGTAAAATAGAGAGGGGAGAATTGCCCATTGTATTCTTCTCTGGCTTCCTTTCCCTGGCCTAGTGTCCCGTCCTTGCAGCCTTAGCACGCTTGAGCCTCCAGGCTGGGATATCCCGGGGCTCAGGAGGCCGGGGAGGGTGCTCAGGCACACCAGCTCCATTTGCAACAGTGGCGCCTCGTCTGCCAGTGTGGAGCCACAGTCTCCAGAACCAGGCTGGCCCAAAGAAGCAAAAAGAAGCCTAGCGTGGGAACCATGTTTCACTGCTTTCTCAGAAATGACTCCTGGGATTTAACCTTACTCATTCCATCTTCTTGCTTGCTCTCCCCTACCCATTCGTTAGACGTTCTGGCTGACACGTCAGCATTAGTTAGATGCTGTTCTGCACGCAGAACAAACCTCTTTTTCGTCAAAGACCTTTCTTACAGCTCTCCTGTGGTTACCTCTGGACGTCCAGAAGGAAGCCTCCTTAATCCCTGAGTTCTGGTCTCTGCCATGCTTTACTGCTCTTAAAGATTACAAGATAAGTTGCCAATAAAATATGCGCTGAGCGCGTTCTCGGGGAGTTGCGTCTCCAGGAGCTCTCCCTGTGCTGTCTCGCATGCTCCTGTGTGTTTAGAGAATTCTTCAGTGTGAAACTGCTGCAACTAGCGCCAGAACAGGGACCTCCTGAAAGTTTGCTCCACATCCCTGACTCAAGCCCGAGCAAGGGAAAGGACGTCCGCTCATCTGGGTAGGAACTGTGGCCTTTAAGGCTAGCGATGGACCGAAGTCTTCCAGACAGGCAGTGCTTTCGCTTTCTCTTTCTGCTATGGGTAACTCTCTTTCTCCTCAACAGCTTGCGCCTAAGGGTCAGCTTTCTTTTCTGCTTGCCCCGCTGAGTGTAAGGTTTCTGATTTGGGCTTTACTTCTTACCGTGATTTATACTCACTGTCTTTGGTATCCACGAGAAGGGTCTTTGAAAGTATCTGATTGGTAACGAGTAAGTCGTTGGTTAAGAAATGGTGTAGGTATTGTTAATGTATGGCATCTAAATACTTGGAATTTATATCATATTGCCGTTTCTGCTGTGGAAGAGCGAGAAACTCCATGCGCTGATCTTATTCCTCCACCAGAGGTGCCTCCCCGGCCTCCTCCTGTCATGTCTAAACTCAGCAGTATAAAATCAACAGATTACCAGCTCATGAATTTGCTCCAGGACTTGCTCACTCACTCCCTAACATTTTCAATGTTCTAAGGTAAAAAGCACGGTTAGAGAAGGTGTAGAGAAAGCTTTGTTCCTAGTGATGCTTCCCAAGGCCCACCTAACTTTGGATTCCAGGATGTCTGGCTCTAAGTGAGTGAGCACACCATCATGATTATCTGGGTCGTGAAGATATTTTTTGTATAGTTCTTCTGTGTATTCTTGCCACCTCTTCTTAATTTCTGCTTCTGTTAGGTCCATACCATTTCTGTCCTTTATTGAGCCCATCTTTGCATGAAAAGTTCTTGGTATCCCTAATTTTCTTGAAGAGATCTCTAGTCTTTCCCATTCTTTTGTTTTCCTCTATTTCTTTGCATTGATTGCTGAGGAAGGCTTTCTTATCTCTCCTTGCTATTCTTTGGAACTCTGCATTCAAATGGGAATATCTTTCCTTTTCTCCTTTGCCTTTCATTTCTCGTCTTTTCATAGCTGTTTGTAAGACCTGAATGGTCTAGTGGTTTTCCATAGTTTCTTCAATTTAAGTCTGAATTTGGCAATAAGGAGTTCATGATCTGAGCCACAGTCAGCTCCCGGTCTTCTTTTTGCTGACTGTATAGAGCTTCTCCATCTTTGACTTTCAAATCCTAAAAGATGATGCTGTGAAAGTGCTGCACTCAATATGCCCGCATATTTGGAAAACTCAGCAGTGGCCACAGGACTGGAAAAGGTCAGTTTTCATTCCAATCCCAAAGAGAGGCAAGGCCAAAGAATGCTCAAAATACCGCACAATTGCACTCATCTCACACACTAGCAAAGTAATGCTCAAAATTCTCCAAGCCAGGCTTCAACAGCATGTTAACTATGAACTTCCAGATGTTCACGCTGGATTTAGAAAAGGCAGAAGAACCAGAGATCAAATTGCCAACATCTGCTGGATCATCAAAAGAGCAAGAGAGTTCCAGAAAAACATCTACTTCTGCTTTATTGACCATGCCAAAGCCTTTGACTGTGTGCATCACAACAAACTGTGGAAAATTCTTCAAGAGATGGGAATACCTGACCACCTGACCTGCCTCTTGAGAAAACTGTATGCAGGTCAAGATGCAACAGTTAGAACCAGACATGGAACCATAGACTGGTTCCAAATTGGGAAAGCAGTACGTCAAGGCTGTATATTATCACCTTGTTTATTTAACTTATATGCACAGTACATCATGAGAAATGCTGGGCTGGATGAAGCACAAGTGGAATCAAAATTCCAGAGAGAACTATCAATAACCTCAGATATGCAGATGACACCACCTTTATGGCAGAAATTGAAGAAGAACTAACGAGCTTCCTGATGAAAGTGAAAGGAGAGAGTGAAAATGCTGGCTTAAAACTCAGCATTCAATAAACTAAGATCATGGCATCTGGTCCCATCACTTCATGGCAAATAGATGGAAAAACAATGGTAACAGGACAGACTTTATGTTCTTGGGCTCCAAAATCACTGCAGATGGTGACTGCAGCCATGAAATTAAAAGACACTTGCTCCTTGGAAGAAAAGCTATGACCAACCTAGACAGCATATTAAAAAGCAGAGACATTACTTTACTGACAAAGGTCCATACAGTCAAAGCTAAGGTTTTTCCAGTAGTCATCTATGGATATGAGAGTTGTTCCATAAAGAAGGCTGAGCCTGAAGAACTCATGCTTTTGAACTGCGGTGTTGGAGAAGACGCTTGAGAGTCCCTTGGACTGCAAGGAGATCCAACTAGTCAATCCTAAAGGAAATCAGTCCTGAATATTCATTGGAAGGACTGATGCTGAAGCTTCAATAGTTTGGCCACCTGATGTGAAGAACTGACTCATGATGCTGGGAAAAAGACCATGATGCTGGGAAAGATTGAAGGCAAGAGGAGAAGGGGACAACAGAGGATGAGATGGTTTGATGGCATCACTGACTCGATGGACATGAGTTTGAGCAAACTCTGGGAGTTGGTGATGGACAGGAAAACCTGGCGTGCTATAGTCCATGGGGTTGGAAGAGTTGGACACAACTGAGTGACTGAACTGAACTAAACCACTAGACTGCCAGGAAATCCCTAAGTTGTAAGTTCTTTATGTGTTCTATAAATTATGTCAGTCAGGGGTTAATAGCCAAGTCTTTTTTTCTGCCCCCAAATCTAAAGGTTGTCTTTTAATCTCCTTTTATGGTTTCCTTTGTAGCAAAGAAGATTATAAGTGGAAATAGTCTCCCTGTGTATTTTTGCTTTTGGTGTCAAATTCAACAACAGCAGAAAGTCATTGCCAAGACCAATGTTAAGGATTCTTCCCTGAGTTTTATTTCAGGTCTTAAATTTAGGTCTTTAATCCATTTTTATTAATAGTTGTCTTTTATGTATGGTATAAGAAGTGTCCAGTTTTTGTTTGGGGGGTTTTATCTGCATATTACTATTGTTTTCCAAAGACCAAGTGTTGAAGAGACGATCTCTTCACCATTGTATCCTCCTTGGTCCTTTGTCATAAATTAATTAAACATACATGTCTGAGTTTCTTTTCTTTTCCACTGATGAATGTGTCGGTTTTTATACCAATACCTTACTGATTTATTAAATCTTTAACAATAAGGTTGTGCCAACCTCCCATGCCAGGGGTAGATTCCACTTGCTAATGGTATATAACCTTTTAAATTTGCTGTTGAATTTGGTTAGACTTTTGCTGAGAATTTTTGCATTTGTATCTTAATGGGTGCATTAGAAGCTTTCAGCAAAATTCAATACCCATTCATAGACATAAATAAAAATTCTAAACCATAGATAAAAATTCTAAACCAATTGGATATGAAGGAAATGTACCTCAACATAAATATGGCCATGTAACAAACCCATGAAAATTGAAAATTAGTTGAAAATTAGGTGAGGGAGGGAGTTCCCTATTGGTCCAGTGGTTAAGACTTCATGCTTCCACTTTAGAGGGCATGGGTTTTATCCCTGGTCAGGGAACTGAGACCCCACGTGCTGCATGGTGTGGACAAAATTTAAATAATAAAATAAAATGAAAACACGTGATGCTCCAGCTTTATCTTGCCAAGATTGCTTTAGCTATGTAAGATTTTTTGTAGTTTCATAAAATTTTAGGGTTTTCTGTTTTTTTGAAAATTGCCATTATCATTTTGATATAGATGGCATTGAATCTATAGATCTTCAGGGGTAGTTTGAATAATTAATCAATATAAATTCTTCCAATCCATGAGCATGGAACATATTTCCATTACAGGTCTTTAATTTCTTTCATTAATATTTTATAGTTTTTAGTATATAGAGGTTTCACCTCCTTTTTCAAATTTATTCCTGTGTATTTGTTTTCGATATAATTGAAAATGGGATTGTTTCCAATTATATTTCTGATAGTATATTGTCCCTATGTAGAAAAACAACTGCTTTTTTATATTGATTTTGTATCCTGCACATTTCCTAAATTTGTTTAGTAGTTCTAGCAAAATTGGGAGAGGGGTGGGTTCTTTAGGGGTTTCCGATATAATATCCCACTGAAAATGAAGACAATTTTCCTTCTCACTTTCCTTCTTGGATACTTTTCACTTCTTTTCTTGCCTAATTGTTTTGGCCAGGACATCTAATGCTATGTTAAATAAATGTTATAAAGTCAATATCATTGTCTTGTTCTGATCATAGAACAAAAGCTTTCAGCTTTTCCCCATAATACCATAATGAGTATTATGTTGATCATGGGTTTGTTATGTGGCCATTTTTATGTTGAGGTACATTTCCTTCTATATCAAATTGGTTTAGAGTTTTTTTTTTTTATCATAAATGGATATTGAATTTTGCCCAAAGCTTCTAATGCATCCATTAAGATACAAATGCAAAAATTCTCAGCAAAAGTATAACCAAATTCAACAGCAAATTTAAAAGGCTATACACCATTAATATGTGGAATCTACTCCTGGCATGGAAGGTTGGCACAACCTTATTGTTATATATAACATGTATAAGATATATACAAATTATATATATATATATGTATATATATATATAAATAAGGGTGATATGCAATGTTAATATAATGAAGAATAAATATTGATATATGATCCTTTCAGTAGATTCAGGAAAACCATTTGACAAAATTCAATGCCCTTTTTGACAAAAGCTCTCAAACTGGGAACAGAAGGAGCATACCTCAAAACAAGGCCATACAGTATAGACCCACAACTAACCTTGTACCTAAGGGTGAAAAACGGAAAGCTTTTCTTTAAAAATCAGGAACAAGCCTATCCACATTCACTACTGTTATTAAAGACAGTATTCCAATCCTAACAGGGCTTCCCTGGTAAAGAACGAGCCTGCAATGTGGGAGACCTAGGTTCGATCCCTGGGTTGGGAAGATCCCCTAGAGAAGGGAATGGCTACCCACTCCAGGATTCTGGCCTGGAGAATTCCAAGAGCAATCTGACACAAAAATATGAAATGAAAAGCCCTCAAAAATGGAAAGGAAGAAGCAAAGCTTTCTCTATTTTCAGAAAACATGATCTTGTATAGGACTCCCCCACAAAATGGATGATCTTGTATATGACTCCCCCCCAAAATGGTAGAACTAATAAATTCAATCAAGTTGCAGGATACAGAATCAACATATAAAATCAGTTGTAAATCTATACACTAACAACAACATATCTGAAAGACATAAAGAAAATAATTCCATTTACAATTACATGAGAAAAACACCTAAGAATAAATTTATTCAAGAGAGTGAAAGACCTCTGTACTAAAAACTACAAGACGTGAAGGAAAGAAATTGAAGACAACACAAATAAATGCTAAGATAGTCTTTGCCCATGAATTTAAAAAATTTATATTGTTAAAATGATCATGCTTCCCAAAGCAATATGTAAGTTCGGTGCAATCCCTATCAAAATGTCAGTAGCATTTTTCACAGAAATAGAACAAAAAATTCTAAAATTTGCATGGAACTACAGAAGAATTCAAACAGGGAAAGCAATCATGAGAAAAAAAAGAAACACACTAGAGGCTGTGTGCTTCAAGATGAAATTCTATTACAAAGCTATGGCAATAAAGACAGTATAGTATTGGCATAACAAACATAGAAAAGAAATAAACCTAAGCATATATGGTCAATTAACATGTGACAAAGAAGCAAAGAATACACAATGAAGAAATACAATAATCTCTTTAATAAACATTGTTGGGAAAACTGGCAGCCACATGCAAAAAAATGAAACTGGACCACTATCTAACACCACACACAAAAAATAAAATGGGTTAAAGACGTGAATGGAAGATGTAAAACCATAAAACTCATAGAAGAAAATGTAAATGTGTAAGTTCCTTGACATAGGTCTTGGAGATGATTTTTTGAATCTGACCAAAAAAAGTGAAAACAATAAAAGCAAATGGTAGGACATCAAACTAAAAAGCTTATGTACAAAAGAACCATCAACAAAATAAAAGCAGAACCTACTGAATGACAGAAGATATTTGCAGATCATATACAATGAGGGGCTTAGATCCACAATATTAAAATTCATACAGCTGTATAATGAAAAAAGAAAAACAGCAAAAAAAATCCTGCTAAAAACTGGACTGGCCAGAAAATGTAAGTATACATTTTTTTTCCAAAGTAGATATCTATATAGATGTCCAACAGACACATGAAAAATGTTCAACATCACTTAAATTGGGAAAATGCAAATCAAAACCACAGTGACATATAACCTCACACCTGGCTATTATCAAAAAGACAAAAAATAAAAGTGGTGATGAGAATGTGGATAAAAGGGAATTCTAGCATACTGTTGGTGGAAATGTAAATAGGTTCAGTCACTATGGAAAACAATATGGGAATTCCTCAAAAAATTAAAAATATACTATACAATAATGCAGTGCCACTTTTGGATATTTATCTGGAAAAAAAGGAAACACTAATTGGAAAATACATATGTGCCCCCATGTTCATTACAGCATTATTTCCTGTAGTCAAGATATGGAAACAACCTGAGAACCACTGACAGGTGAACTGAAAAAGATGTGATATGTGTATGTGTGTGTGTGTACATGTATATATATATACATATACACAAATACACATATACACACACACATATATACACAAACACACACACATATATATACACATACACACACACATATATACACATACACACACACATATATATACACACAAAAACACACACACACACATATACACATGCACACACACATATATATACACACACATATATATATACACAAATTCACACAAATACACACACACACATATATATACAGACACATATATATGAGAATATATACATGTGCATGTGTGTCTGATTATTTCTGTACACACATATATATATACATAGATTGGATACATATCTATAAATGAATATATAGATGTGATATATGTATGTATACATATATACACATATATATGCATATGTCTGAATGTGTCTGAATATGTCTATACATACATTAGAATATTATTCAGCCAGAAAAAAGAATGAAATATTGCCATTTGTGACAACCTGGATAAATCTTGGGATTATCAGTTTCCATGAAATATATCAGATAAAGACAATTACTGTATGATCACTATTATATGGAACCTAAAACACAAAACTCATAGATACATAGATTGATGGTGCCAGAAGGGAAGTGCGGCAGAGGTTTGCACAAATGGGTGAAGGGGGTCAAGAGCTACAAATTCCAGTTATGTAAAAATGTACATAAAATGTATAGCATGGTGACTCAGGTACTTCCAAATTGGTAGTACAATAATTTTGACTAAGAAAGTAACTAACTGTTCAGTTCTCAATGGAAAAAAGTTAATTTTGTAACTTGTTATGATGATAGATAGTAACTAATTATGTTGATCATTTTGCAATGTATACAGATGTTGAATCATTGTGTTGTAGCCCTGTAATTAACATGAATTTATATATTAATTTTCAATAAAAAACTCTGTAACATGCCAAAACAGTGATGCCACACAATTAGATATAAACTACCTCTGTTAAGTAATTACAGAGAAAAGTCAAATGTTCA
This sequence comes from Cervus canadensis, assembly GCF_019320065.1. Classification (NCBI taxonomy): domain Eukaryota; kingdom Metazoa; phylum Chordata; class Mammalia; order Artiodactyla; family Cervidae; genus Cervus; species Cervus canadensis. The sequence continues at coordinate 27,486,546 of NC_057404.1, read as the reverse complement.
AAGATTAAGTTGCAGGAAAAAAAAATCAAAACTACCAATGCATTGGAGAGCTGGGAGAAGATGGTGGAATTGGAAGACCCAGAGCTCACCTCTTCTCATAGGCAAACAAAAAGTGCAAATATTTGAAGAAAAGTCATCCATGAAAAAGACCTGGAACCTATCATAAAAGCCCTTCTACAACTAAAGATATAAAGAAGGATTGATGAAATGTGTGGCAGGGATGGAGTTGCGATATAGTCAGGTCCATATCGCTACACTGACAACTCCAAAATGGGGAAGTAATTAAAACTGCAGAGGTTCTCTCAATGGAGAGAGAGATTCAAGCCCCATGTTGGCCTCCCCAGCCTGGGGGTCCTGCACTGGGAAAACAAGCCCCCAGAGAATTTGGCTTTGAAGGCCAGTGAGACTATTTCCGGAGTCCCAGGGGGTAGGGGGAAATAGAAACTTCACTCTTAATGCGCACACACAAAAGTCTTAAATACTCTGGGACCCAGGGAAGAAGTGGTATATGAAAGGAGCCTGGGTCAGACCTACCTGATAACCTAGGAGAGTCTTCTGGAAAGGCAGGAGGCAACTGCAACTCACCTGGGGACATAGACACTGGTGGCAGCCATTTTTAGATGTTCTTTCTAACACATAGAACAAGTGCTGGCAAATGCTATTTTGGAATCCTCCTTCCAGGTTATACACCAATACCCAGCATTGCCCAGAACAAAGGGCCTACAAGTACCTGTGCGGGGACACTTCTGGACAAGCTCACACAGCAAGGACACAGCTCATCCACTGGCAGAACGACTGACTTTAGACCCTGTGAGCCGACCACCACAGGGCAACGCAAGTGACCATCAGTCAAGCAATGGATAAAGGGAGGTGATATAGATCAGAATATACAAACAGAATGCACTCCCTTTTCAAGTGCACATGGAAATTTCTCCAGGATAGATCATATGAGAGGTTTCAAAAGAACCCTCAGTAAATTTAAGAAAATTGAAATCACATCGAGTGTTTTCCAAACGCAACGCTCTGAGACTACAAATTGAATAAAAGAATATAACTGCAAAAAAACACAAACATGAGGAGTCTAAACAACATGTTACTAAACAACCAATGGATCACTGAAGTAATCAAAGAGGAAATAGATACCTAGAGACAAATGAAAATGAAAATTCAAACCTCTGAGACACAGCAAAACCAGTTCTAAAGGGGAAGTTTACAGTTTGATACATGCTTACCATAGCAAACAAGAAATATTTCAAATGTGCAACCTAACCTTATACTCCAAGGAGCAAGAATAAGAACAAAATTCAAAGTTAGTAAAATTTTTGAAAACCTAAGAGATTAGAGCAGAAATAAGTAAAGAGTGAAAATCAGTAGAAAAGATCAATGAAACTGAGAGCTGGTTCTTTGAAAACTTAAACAAAATTTAGCTAGACTGATGAAAAAAAAAGAAAAAGAGCAGGCCAAAATCAATAAAATCAGATATGAAAAAGGGGCAGGTACAACTGACACAACAGAAACACTAACAAACATGAGACTACTATGAAGAATCACATGCTAATGAATTGGACAATCAATCTAGAAGAAATGCACAAGTTCCTAGAAACGTACAATCACCCAAGACTGAACGAGGAAGAAACAGGAAATATTATTAAATGAATCACCTATAATAAAATTGAATCAGTTTTTTAAAAAAAAAACTTCCAGCAAACAAAAGACCAGGAGCAGATGGCTTCACAAGTGAATTCTACCAAACATTTAAAGAAGAGTTAACACCTATTCTTTTCAAACTGTTTCAAAAAATTGCAGAGTCAAGAATTATGGGGTTAGGGGAAAAGAGTATAAGATTAGGAAAAACTAAGGACACTTGATAACTGATGACTGAATATTTGAGGGCATTAGTCATAACAGGATATGGGAAATGGGACGAAGTCATCAGAATGAGAGGAGGATAAAGGGCAGGGAGAAGGAGGATATGAAGTGTCAAAGCTTTGGGAGCAATAAAAGGAGAGGAGGACTGGGTTGAGAACTTGGGAATCAAGGGGCTAGAGGGTCCATGGGATGGATGTCTAAAATGCACAGGATGGAAGTGGGAGAGCAATAAAGAGCCTAGAAGGGGAAGAATTAGTTCTGGATATATCCAGAGATTACAGGGGCAGAGATATTGAGGTCACAAAGAACAATAGAGAGTGATGGAGTAGAGGGATGGTGGAGGGGTGAAGATAGATGCAGTGGGTAGATTGAGGGGTCACTAATTTTTCCTTTTCCTCACTAATTCCATGACATGTATTCAAATCTTAGCCTAACTGTGAAAACTTTGAGGTAATAACCTCACTTATATAAAATACTTGTGATGATCCTTTCAACCGAATACACAGTAAAGAATTAGAGAAATGAATGAATAAGCCATGATCCACATTTTTTCTCTCCTTTAGGGACATCAGATGCCAAATGCGACCAGGGAGGGTTCACATGGAAACAAACCACCGGAATGAAATGGATTCTGCCTACTACCTGAATGGTCCTGTGAGTAGATTTCCCCTTCCATTGTGGTCTTAAAGGATCACATGTTTGGCTGCAACTTTAAAGTTTACAGAGACTAATAAAGGTTGTAACATCTGAGTTAAGTCTCTTTGGAAAATGACAAGTATATAGTCATTAGTGCAATGACTACTGAGCATCTACTATTTACAAGTAGGTTAGAGTACACTGTTTTGGAAACCTCACAGCTGTTATTGAAGTTGATATTCATAATACCCTGGGATTTTGGCACGAAGAGTTTCATAATAACCAAGAGGATGCAGATACTGGGACCTACCTTTCTCTCTCTTCTTCTATTTCCCTGTCATTGATTTTTAAAGAAATGTTTGTATACAGTAGAAGCTAACTATACATCTAGTGTGGAGGAATACAGAAAGCAAGGGTATCTTAGAAGTTCAGATAAGTTCAGAGAGTTTTCAATGTTTATGTATACTTTCACTTTTTTTCTAATATGTTAAATAAAGTTTCAAATTTGTAAGTAAAGGCCAATCAATTCTCCTAACTAGATGTATTTTTTATACTCCCATCAGTAGCACAAGGCACTTTTAATTCCTCCCCATCCTCACTAAAACTTAGTATTACCAATATTAGCTGTATTTTGTCTTTTTAACTTTTGAAGCTAGAAATGTGAAGTGGCGTCTCACTCTTATTTCCTAGATGCATACCATACATAAAGAAAATGTGACATATTTGAATGAATATTATTCAGCCTTCAAAAAAGGAAATCCTTCCATGTGGGATAACATGAATGAACCTGAAAGATATCATGCTGAGTGGAATAAGCCAACACAGAAAGGAAAATACTGTATTAACTCAATTGTATGTGGAATCTGCTAAAGCCCAACTCATAAAACAGATCAGAATGTCATTGTCTGGAACTCGCTGTGGGGACAATAGATGTTAGTCAGATGGTATAAAAATTCAGTCATACAGGATGAATGAATTCCAGAAATCTAAGCACAGCCTGGTAAACAGATAATGTAAGGCATATTACACTTGAGATTTCCTAAGAATGTATTTGAAGTGTTCTCGCCAGAAAAAAATGCAAAGAAGTCAGACGACAGATATGTTAAGTACCTTGAATGTGGTTTATCATTTCACCTCACGCATATTTATTTACTTTTTGAATTTGAACAGATACTGGATCTCTGGGAATGGAAAGCAGGGTACTGGATGGGATGGCTCATGAAGTGCAAGATTTAATGAGACTCCAAGCAGAAATGAACACGACACTGTCAAATCAGTTACATTCAGTAAAAAGGTCTCCAAAACATATAGGTCTTTGTCCCCACATGTCTGCTTTTAGTTCCAGCCAACTGTGAGCCCTGTCACTGAGGTGTGGAGGAACAGCCAACGAAGCACTGTAGCCTGTGCAGTGAGCGGAGGCCCAGGGAGGGGACGGACCCGCACACGCCCGGGGAGGGGGCCGGGCAGGGCCGGGAGGAGCCGCTCTGCCCTGCTCCCCCTGTCTCCAGGGTACTTCCCTCACTGTCTCTCCTGAGCCTGCCCAAAGTGCTCATTATTTTAACTCAGTCACTTCCCTGACTAGTTTATAAAATAAAATAAAAAGTACTATAACATGAGCACAATTTTCTGGGACAATTATACTAGAAACTATTTTATTCTTTATAATTTCAAAGAAATGCAAGTCACTGTCGTCATCAATATCATCATGACCACTCCAGTCACTTGAGGACCCTTCAAGGGGTGACACCAGTGGTCTCACACAACAGAGAAAGGGAACTGGCCCAAATGCAGCCGAGGTCCTCGACAAAGCACTCCTTCGTGCACCAGCCACACGATCCTCAATGCAAACGTTTAACTATTTGCAATATTCTTTGGGTCAGGCTCTGTGAAAGAGTTCAGGTAACTTCAGCCATTCACAGAAACCTTCTCACATGTTTGCCTGCGCTACACGGAACATGTGTTTCCTTACAGTGGCCGTGTGATACGGCCAGTGACATGGAGAGAGAAGGGCAAGCGAGGATACCATTCCCCGAGTGAAGAAGGCGGGGCTGCAAATCAAAACCGCCAAGTCCTGTCAGACCCACACATCCTCCTCCTTGCTGCATGGAACATGGTTTGATGCTCGACAGTGGGATGACCAACTGAAATTACGAGAGAGTAAAAAATGTGCACAATGACCGCATGTAGACAATGCCAGAGAGAAGAAGTTAAAAAAAGAAAGTACTTTATGAGTCTTCATATCCATTTTCTCAGCCTGAGCATCTGCCTATTCCCTGTGCACACAGCATCAGACATAAAGCTTCTTTTCTATGCAGATGCATTAATCATTCTCAGTACGGCCGAAAACAAACTACCAGCTATAGAAAATGACATTATGTCTCCTTCATACCAATGTTAAATGTGAGCAGAACCTGCTACCCAATTCCATTGTATCAATGACCACAACTGAAACAAAAACCCTCCTTCCACTCCAGTCTAGATGGATAAAGGGACAACATGGGCTGTGAGAAACGTGAGGACTTCCAGCCTAGAAACAAAATAATCTGTTTAAAAAGAAATGCTCACTGCCTCTGACTGGTGGATTTCTCACACAACTAAGTGACACGTGCTCTGGAACCCAGAACTTCTGACAGGACTGTCACTCTTTTGAGAGAATGAGAGAAAGGTTCCTGCCCCTGGTGGGTCATCTTTCCTGGAAGGTCAGTCATTTACAGGAGGCATTTTTAAAAGCTATTTATTTATTTATATAGGCTGCACTGGGTCTTAGCTGTGGCTGGCGGGATCGAGATCCCTGATGAGGGATTGAATCTGAGCACCAGCCCCCTCCCCGCCACACTGGGAGCACAGAGTCTTACCCGCTGGACCACCAGTGAAGTCCCGAAAGGATATGTAATTTATGTTACAGCTTTATGTCTAGCATCCTGTTTTCTGTGAAACCACAGCACATGCCCTGCTGACCTGCCTACTATCGTATCCAAAATGCTTTTCCATCTCCAACATCTAGTTCAGCATGTAATATTTTAAAGCTATGTTCACAAATTTTGTTTCAATCAACACCAACTGTCCATCAAACTGCCACCAATCTAAATCTGGGGAAATGTAAACATCTCTGTATACTAACGGCATCAAGTCTTCAGTACTTCCCAGAAATTTGTTTACATCACAAGGACAGAATCTGATGTCCCAGATTCTCAGAACCCCAGTACATTTGCCCAGTCCCCGGTATCATTTGTACATCAGAATACACCACCACTAGGTGGCTAGGACCTGGGAGTGATTAAAGGGAGCTTCCTTGCAGTTTTCTCCCTCCATTTCTAAAGAACTCTCCATATTTACGTTCAGTAAGTCTTCAGTTCAGTTGCTCTGTCATGTCCGACTCTTTGCGACCCCATGGACTGCAGCACTCCAGGCCTCCCTGTCCATCACCAACTCCCGGAGTTCACCCAAACCTATGTCCATCGAGTCGGTGATGCCATCGAACCATCTCATCCTCTGTCGTCCCCTTCTCCTCCTGCCTCAATCTTTCCCAGTATCAGGGTCTTTTCAAATGAGTCAGCTCTTCGCATCAGATGGCCTAAGTATTGGAGTTTCAGCTTCAACATCTGTCCTTCCAATGAATATTCAGGACTGATTTCCTTTACAATGGACTGGTTTGATCTCCTTGCTGTCCAAGGGACTCTCAAGAGTCTTCTCCAACACCACAGTTCAAAAGCATCAATTCTTTGAAGCTCAGCTTTCTTTATAGTCCAACTCTCACATCCATACATGACTACTGGGAAAAGCATGAAAGGCAAAATGGTTGTCTGAGGGGGCCTTACAAATAGCTATGACAAAGCTAGACAACATATTAAAAAGCAGAGACATTACTTTACTGACATAAAGGTTCATACAGTCAAAGCTAAAATTTTTCCAATAGTCATCTATGGATATGAAAGTTGTTCCATAAAGAAGGGTGAGTGCTGAAGAACTCATGTTTTTGAATGTGGTGTTGGAAAAGACTCTTGAGAGTCCCTTGGATGGCAAGGAGATCAAACCAGTCAATCCTAAAGGAAATCAGTCCTGAATATTCATTGGAAGGACTGATACTGAAGCTAAAGCTCCAATACTTTGACCACCTGATGTGAAGAACTGACTCTTTGGAAGAGACCCTGATACTGGGAAAGATTGAAGGCAGGAGGAAAAGGGGATGACAGAGGATGAGACGGTTTGATTGTATCACTGACTCAATGGACATGAGTTTGAGTAAACTCTGGGAGTTGGTGATGGACAGGGAGGCCTGGAGTGCTGCAGTCCATGCGGTCGCAAAGAGTCGGATACGACTGAGCGACTGAACTGACTGACATGTCAGAAACTACCAGGGCCTGCATGGATGACTGGGGGTGAAAAGAGCAGTGAGAACCCTGTATCAATTGCAAATTGGCACTTACCATCTACCCTACAAGGATTAAATCATGAGCTGCTGCAGCTGCTGACTTTCAACACTCCCTGAAGGAGTTCAGGGTGGAGAGCAGAAATGAGGCACTCTGTGCTCTGGGAAAACTTGCAGCACAGGTTCTCAGATAGTTAAAAATTATCAGGAGCTAATTTTATGAGCCCAATTCTTATACCTCCTCATATCTAGAAAAGCACTAAAATCCTTCATGGTGACGATTGTTTCTTGAGACTAGCAGAAGTTTCACGAGACCAGCAGAAACTTTCTACAAAAAATAGTGCTTGATTGCATGTATTCCCCTCGCTTTACCAAAATCATATATATAATATCCTTCACCCTTACTTCTTCGGAACAGTTTCTCAAAGCTATATGAGCTGATGTCTCCTGGGCTACAGTCCTCATATTGCCCCAAATAAAACTTAACAGCTTGTGAATTTTTTTTTCAGTCAATATCTTTATGCATAACAAAGTCAAAGTAAGAAAATGGCTGTGATTCATAGGTAGCAGAGACGACAATGAGGTCACATAAAAGAACTGGAAATAGTTAGGAATGAAACAAGTAGATTTTTCTCCTAAATTCAGTATGTCAGTTGTGCAACCAGAGAACAGGTATTCTCTCAAGCAGAATTTATGCATCCAAAAACTGTGGATGTTTACATGTCAAAGAATGGAGTTGGACCCTTACATAACATTACATACAAATTTTAACTCAAAAGGGATAGAAGATTTTATAGATAAACCTATAAATACAAATCTCCTGGAAGAGAAGACAGGAAGGAACTTTTATGACATTTCATGTAACAATGACTCCTTGGATGTGAAACCAAAAGCTCAGTCAACAAAAGCAAATGAAGTCAAATAGGATTATATAATATGTGGAAAAAAAAAAAGTGTCACCTTAGAGGAAACAACGAGGTGAAAAGGCTACCTGTGTGATGAAAGGAAATTTTTGCAAAGCATGTATCTGATAGGGAGCTAAGGTCAAGGGTAAATAAAGAGCTCATACAACAAAGCAACATCTTAAAACAATAGCACAGTGTATGAGGAATTCATAGATATTAATCCATGTAAGTCCATTAATCTATATACAAATGGACAAAAAATGTGAAAGGTACTCAAAATCAGTAATGATTCAAAAACCAAAAACCAATTCAAAAACCATAGTGAGGTATCATTTCACATTCATTCAGATAGCCACTAGAGATAGATCTCAAATGTTGCTAAGGATGTAGAGAAATTGGAATCTTTAAGTGGTGTTAAAGGAAATATACAGTGGTGCAACTACTATGGAGGTTTCTCAAAAATTAAAAATAAAATTATGATACAGTTGCAGTGAAAAGGAAGAAACAGGAATGAGTTTTTCTTTCCCTTTACTGAGAACAAAGAAGATAAAGAGGAGAGTGAGCAGGCCTGATCATTTCTAGATTTTACTTTAACTGTTCCTAATCTGAAGTCTGTAATTAAGGTTGCTTTTCTAACTAACCAGACGCCATGTAATTTAAATCCTGTACCTATTGCCCCCTAACTCTGCATAAGCTACATTTTACACCTATTATCCTTTAACTCCATGTTAATTACATCCTGTACTTGGTGCTTGCCTTTACCGCAGACCACCCCTTGTAGTTTTCTTTCTTTTTACATTTCAGAAAGAAGTTCAGTTCAGTTAAGTCACTCCGTTGTGTCAGACTCTTTGTGACCCTATGGACTGCAGCACACCAGACTGCCCTGTCCATCACCAACTTCCGGAGTTTACTCAAACTCATATCCATTGAGTCAGTGATGCCATCCAACCATCTCATCCTCTGTCGTCCCTTTCTGCCGCCTTCATCTTTCCCAGCATCAGGGTCTTTTCAAATGAGTCAGTTCTTCGTATCAGGTGAGCAAAGTATTAGAGTTTCAGCTTCAGCCTCAGTCCTTCCAATGAATATTCAGGACTGATTTCCTTTAAGATGTATTGGTTGGATATACTATCTCAGAAAGAAGGCCGCATTACAATGAACCAGGAGAGACAGACAGACTCAAATGCCTGTATACTTGACTCCAGTATGACTTTTGAAACAAAGGAAGAAGAAGATTCAAGACCTTCATTAATTTGAGTCTTATCATATACCCTAAGACTCTGAGACGAGGCCACATAAAGTGTCTCGGTTCCCCTAGGATCTGGGCACAGTTCTTGAGGCACTACCCTGGCTCCATTTCCCCCTTGATTGGTTAAAAATTAAAGCCATCTTCTATTTCCTCCAAATTCTCTAATTTTTTTAATTCAGCTTCATTAGGCAGAGAGAGCCAAGATTTTGTGATAACACATGATCCTACCATCCCATATCTGGGTATGTATATCAAAGACTTCACAGGAGGATCTGCAGGAGATATTTGTACACCGAGGTACATGGTAGCATTATTTATAGCATCACCAACAGATGGAAGCAGCCCAATGTTTATGAATACATGAAGCCATAAAGAACAGTATGAAAAGGCAGAAAGACATGACATGGGAAAATGAGCCCCCAGGTCAGTAGGGGTCCAATATGCTACCGGGGAAGAGCCAAGAAATGGCTCCAGAAAGATGAAGACACTGGGCCAAAGTAGAAATGACACTCATTTATGGATGTGTCTGGTGGTAAAAGTAAAGTCTGATTCTATAAAGAACAATATTGCATAGGAACCTGGAACATTAGGTCCACGAATCAAGGTAACTGAACGTGATCAAGCAGGAGGTGACAAGAATGAATACCACCATTTTAGGAATCAGTGAACTAAAATTGATGGGAACGGGCAAATTTAATGGTAGATGACCATTATATCTATTACTGTGGGCAAGAATCCCTTAGAAGAAATGGGGTAGCCCTCATAGTTAACAAGAGTCCAAAATGCAGTACTCAGGTGCAATTTCACAAATGACAGAATGATCTGTTTGTTTCCAATGCAAACCATTCAGTATCACATTAATTCAAGTCTATGCCCCAACCATTGACCCAGAAGAACCTGAAGCTAAATGGTTGTCTATGAAGGCCTACAAGACCTTCTAGAACTAACACCCAAAAAAGTTGTCCTTTTCATCACAGGGGATCAGAATACAAAAGTAGGAAGTCAAGCGACACCTGGGGTAACAGGCAAATTTGGCCTTGGAGTAAAAAATGAAACAGGGCAAAAGCTAACAATTTTGCTTAGAGAACGCACTGGTCATAGCAAACACCCTCTTCCAGCAATACAAGAGGTGACTCTACACCTGGATATCACCAGATGGTCAATACTGAAATTAAATTGATTACATTCTTTGCAGCTAAAGATGGAGAAACTCTAGAAATCAGCAAAAAGAAGACCTGGAGCTAACTGTGGCTCAGATAATCAGCTTCTGATTGGAAAATACAGGCTTAAATTGAAGAAAGTAGGGACAGGCACTAGACCATTCAGATATGACCTAAATCAAATCCCATATGATTATATATTGGAGGTGAAAATAGATTCAAGGAATTAGATCTGGTAGACAGAGTACCTGAAGAACTATGGACAAAGGATCGTAATTGTACAGAAGGAAATAACCAAAACGATCCCCAAGAAAAAGAAATGCAACAAGGCAAAATGGTTGTCTGAGGAGGCCTTACAAATAGCTGAGAAAAAAAGAGAAGCAAAAGGCAAAGGAGAAAGGGAAAGAGACATCCAAGTGAATGCAGAGTTCCAGAGAATTAGCAAGGAGAGATGAGAAAGCCTTCTTAAGTGAACATTGCAAGGAAATAGAAAACAACAGAATGGGAAAGACTAGAGATCGCCTCAAGAAAATTGGAGAGATACCAAGGGAAATGTTCATGCAAAGTTCGGCACAGTTAAAGGAAAGAAACAGTAAGGACCTAATAGAAGCAGAAGAGATTAAGAAGAGGTGGCAAGAATACACAGAAGAACTGTACAAAAAAGGTCTTAATGATCCAGATAGCCACAATGGCGTGGTCACTCACCTAGAGCCAGAAATCCAGGAGTGTAAAGTCAAGTAGGCCTTAGGAAGCTTTACTATGAACAAAGCTGGTGGAAGTATTGGACCTCCAGGTGAACAATTTTAAATTCTAAAAGTGATGCTGTTAAAGTGCTACACTCAATATGCCAGCCAACTTGGAAAACAGCCGTGGCCACAGGACTGGAAAATGTCAGTTTTCATTCCAATCCTAAAGAAAGGCAATGCCAAAGAATGTTCAAATTAGTGCACAATTGTGCTCATTTCACATGCTAGCAAGGCAGTGCTCAAAATCCTTCAAGCTAGGCTTCAACAGTACATGAACTGATAACTTCCAGATGTTCAAGCTGGTTTTAGGAAAGGGAGAGGAACCAGAGATCAAATTGCCAACATCTGTTGGATCATGGAAAAAGCAAGGGAATTCCAGGAAAACATCTACTTCTGTTTCATTGACTGTGCTAAAATCTTTGACTGTGTGGATCACAACAAAGTGTGGAAAATTCTTAAAGAGATGGGAATAGCTGAACACCTTACCTGCCTCCTGAGAAACCTGTTTGCAGGTCAAGAAGCAACAGTTAGAACTGGACAGGGGATCAACAGACTGGTTCCAAACTGGGAAAGGAGTACATCAAAGTTGTAATCTTGCTTATTTAACTTCCATGCAGAGTACATCATGCAAAATGCAGGGCTGAATGACTCATAATCTGGAATCAAGATTTCTGGGAGAAATATCAACAACCTCAGATATGCAGATGATACCACTCTAATAGCAGAGTGACCAGGAACTAAAGGGCCTCTCGATGAAGGTGAAAGAGGAGAGGGAAAAAACTGGTCCTAAAACCCAACATTCAAAAAACTAAGATCATGACATCTGGTCCCATTACTTCATGGGAAATAGATGGGAAAAATGTGATAACAGGACAGACTTTATTTTCTTGGGCTCCAAAATCTCTGTGGATGTTAACTGCAGCCACACAATTAAAAGACATTTACTCCTTGGAAGAAAAGCTATGACAAACCTAGATAGTGTATTAAAAAGCAAAAACATCACATGTAAACAAAGACCCTGATACTGGGAAAGATTGAAGGCAGGAGGAGGGGGATGACAGAGAATGAGATGGACGGATGGCATCACCGACTCACTGGACATGAGTCTGAGCAAACTCAGGGAGATAGTGAAGGACAGGAAGCCTGCTGTGCTGCAGCCCATGGGCTCGCAAAGAGTCGGTCATGACTTAGCAATTGGACAAAAACAAAGGCATAAAGAAAATGTAGTATATACACATGAGGGATTATTATTTAGCTTTGAAAATGCTGAATCTTGTCACATGGCATATAATGAATAAACCTTGAAAACATTATGTTGTGGAATACAAGCTTGCTTAGTCACTTCAGACATGTCTGACTCTGTGCGACTCCATGGACTATGACCTGCCAGGCCCTCCATCCATGGGATTCTCCAGGCAAGAATACTGGAGTGGGTTGCCGTGCACTTCTTCAGGGGATATTCCCAGCCCAGGGATGGAACCCCTGTCTCTTATGTCTCCTGCATTGGCAGGCGCGTTCTTTACCACTAGCGCCACCTGGGAAGCCCCAGTGGAATACAAGAATCACCAAGTAAAAGACATTATATTGTAACTGAGCAGGAGCTTATGGGGTCTTCCCCCATACCTCTGCTTTAGCTCCTCTCTGAAGTACCTAGATAACAGTATCTGATGCACATTTCCTGAGTTGTTTTCCAGATGTGAAAACCCCTCACCAAGTGGGAGATTTTAACTACTTGATGACAATGAGCACACAGCCCCCAGGCCTCCTGGAGCCTAAGGACTGATCATGGTAACTCCTAAAGGGCATCACCGAGATCAACATCTAAGGTTGTTCTCATCCCATGTGTAGGGTCCTACTGATGATAACTTTGCTATCAAGATGCCTTGGCCCAGGGCCAAGGGGGCAAACTATGCAGAAAAGATTGAAAATAGTAGGTCTCAGACTGCGATCCTTGGCTGCCATCTGCGAACCTGGAATTTGGGAGGATTCCCCACTCTAACTGATAAGAGTGCTTAAATTGTGTGTACAAATATAGTTTATGCTAAACACCTGCTTTCCTTCCAGGAGTCTGGAATTTTGGTCTGTTCCAGGCACAGGGGCTACTTTACGAGCAGCCCCCAATAAAAACTCTGGGCACAAAGTCACTAACAAGCTTCCTGACAGATGATGTTTCACATGTGTTGTCACAACTAAGGGCTGGAGGCGTTGAGCACTTCCCGTGTGACTCCCCAGGAAGAGGTCCTTGGAGTTGGTGCCTGATTTCCCAGGGACTTCACTCCATGTGCTTTCCCCTTGGCTGACTTTTCTTTGCATCCTTTCATCACAGTAAATCGCAGCCACGAGAACAAGCATATCCCCTCTGGTGTCCCTGTAGCCACCCAAGGCTGCCACTACCGGTGCCAGCAGGTCCTGGAGACTCAGCTCACAGTTCCACCCACGGGAGCCGGAGCCTCAATAGAACACATACTAGTTGGTAAGGATTTTGGACAGCACCCATTCTAGAGAGATCTGGGACCCCATCAAACTGAGAAGTAAAATAAACAGTCGTCCTGGGACTTCCATAGTGGTCCCATGGTTTACACTCCATTCTCCTAATGTAGGAGGCCTGGGTTCCATCCCTGGTCAGGGAACTAGATCCCATGTGCCTCAATTTAAAAAAAAGATCCATATGCCACAGTGAAGACTGGGTGCAGCCTAATAAATAAATAATATTTTTTAAAATAAATAAACTGCTGTCCTTGACTCATAAGTTCTGGGGACAAATGCCAATCCTCTTTGAAGAGGTTCACGCTCAGCCAAAGTTTTATAGGATTCCCATGTGTGTTAGTTGCTCAGCAGTGCCTGACTCTTTGTGATCCCATGGACTGCAACAAACCAGGCTCCTCTGTCCATGGAATTCTCCAGGCAAGAATACTGCGCCGGGTAGCCATTCCCTTCTCCAGGGCATCTTCCCAACCCTGGGATTAAACCCAGGTCTCCTGCATTGCAGGCAGATTCTATACCACCTGGGCAGCAGGGAGCTCGAGCTAGCAGGCCAAAATTTTAAAACACAAGAAAACACTGCACTATTTCAGCAGAAACTGTAAATATTCTCCAAGAAATCAGATAATACAATACACAGACTGTAAAATAATATATTGACTATAAAATATATAGACTGTCAACTGAAAAAATGCACAACCTGAAAGTTGAGAATTATGTTTTATTCAGGGCATTATTGAGGACTATAATCCAGGAGCCAGCCTCTCAGCAGCTCTGAGGAACGGCTCCTAAGAGGTAAGGGAGGAGTCAGGATACACAGGGCTTTTGCTGGAAAACAGCACAAACAACCACCGCCAGCACCATGTGATGGAACAACAAAAGATGATTGCTAATCATAAAAACAAGCCTCTCATGCTAGTAATTCAGTGCTTTTCTATGTATAGGACTATGGAAGAGTCTGGCCTTACTGAAATTATTCTGTTGATATGCACCTTAACTATCTAGGGTCAACCGCTTGTTTTTCTTCAAACTGAATTCCCCTCAGGGTGCACCATGAGAGGGAAGGCGGCAGAAGCTGATGGTTTGATGGCCACTACATCCTTGGTTTACTGCTATGGCAGGCTACATTTTTGTCCCCAAGACCATGAAACAGCCAAATCAGAAAAGACTAGTAACAGAAGAAATTGAACAGCTAGAAAAGGAATAAAAAACTGTTAAAATAGAGAGTTTTTAAATAACTGTAGAAATAAAATATGGTTCTTGAAATTCAAGAAACTCAATGAACAGGTTAAGTAGAATACAAACATAATTGAAAGAGAATTAGTGAAGATTGGAAGCAAGTAACGATAATGTAGTCTAGAGAAATAGGAAGTTAAACATGAAAAAGCAGTTGAGAGATATGGAGGCTGGGATGAGAAAGCCCAAAATACACAGGATAAGAGTTCAATAAATGGAATTCCCTAATGGTCCAGTGGTTAAGACTCCACCTTGCAATGCAGGGGACTGAGGTTTGGCCCCCTGTCAGGGAACTAAGATCCCCCATGCTGTGGAGCATTCCAGAACCTGTGTCACAACTAGAGAGCCCACGCATGACAATGAAAGATCCCGTGTGATCACCCAGTGAAGATCCCATGTGCCACAGCTTAAACATGACACAGTCAAATAAATAAACAAGAGTTCTATAAGGAGTGGATTAAGGGTGGGGGAGCAGCTGCAAAGTGATAATGACTGAGAATTTCCTGACTAGAAGACAGACGCTGAACCTTCTTATTTAGGAACCATAAAGAATCCCAAACAGGACAGAAAGTGAGAAATGCCCACTGCAAAAGTAAAATATCTGTCCCCTCCCAGATTTCCAGATCCTGTCTTGATAGGCAATCTCTATGAAGTGTCTGAGTATCTTTCCAGTTTTCTCTGCCATAAAAAAATACTTATTTACTCAAGTGTGAGCTTTCTCAACATGCCTTTCTGTATCTTGCTTTTTCTTTTTTCTCTAAAATCTATCTTGGAATTTATTTCCCAGCCACCTTAGTAGATCTCATTCTTTTTGGGTAGCTACTATTGCTTCTGGGTGGACATTTAGATGGTTTCAACTTTTCATGTATGCTATAACTTCCTCGGAATGTGTCTTTGTACTTATGTGTGACAATATTTCTAACAAATCTTCCAAAGTGGAATAGCTGTGTCCTGGGACATGTGCATTTCAGTAAATGTTGCCAAAAAGCCTTCCAGAGACTGCATCTGTGACACTCCCATAAAAAGATGGGAAGATGCCTTAAAAAACCCCAATGTTTTCTACTAACCTTTTAATCTTGGCCAATTTGAAGGGTGAAAAAAACAAAAGAAATCTCATTGCTGTTTCAATTTATTAATAGTTTCTTGACTACCCTCATTACTAGTCAGGTTGAGTACTTTTTCATATGATACTTTGAAGTATCTAGTATTCTTCTTTGAAATGTTGGTCATTTAACTTTTGAAATGTTGGTCATTTTAAAAATACATCTATAAGAGCTCTTTTTATACGACAGAATAGCTTTTGCTCATTGCAAGTACTGACAGTACTTTTCCCAGTTGCATTACCTTCTGACTCTGACTCTGTAAGCTACGCCACATGTACATTTCAACTTCTGTGTTGTTGTTGTCCAGTTTTTCAGTCATTGTGATCCCTACTCGTTGTGACCCCATGGACTATAGCACGCCAGGCTTCCCTGTCCTTCACCACCTCCTGGAGCTTGCTCAACTCATGTCTATTGAGTCGGTGATGCCATTCCCTTCTCCTCCTGCCTTCAATCTTCTATGTAGTCAGTTTTATTTATCTTTTCCTTTCTTTTTTGACATTTGCTATTTCCTGTGAAACATCCTCACTCCAAGATAATTTTTCATATTACCTTCATTTTCTAATTCTTTTACTGCCTCATTTTTGACATTTCTGGAATTTACTGTGGTGTAAGTCACAAGGTTGCAATCAAGCTTTATTTTTTCTCTAAAATACTAGCCAACTGTCCTAACATCATGAACCGTACAATCCCTCTTTTGTGAGATGCAACTAAACAACAAGAAACCTTTATCCCTGACCAACCACCATCTATCTTCTAGGTCCCTGGAATGTCCTGACCTCCCAGAGCTCTTAGAAGAACAAATTAAATGTTCTTCATGAAAACACTGTGTAAGTATCAGAACCCACAGCCTCTGCATGGAGAACTGTAATCACTACATGTAAAAGGCCAGCAGAAAGGATGGCTCAAGAAGCATCAGACCCTTCCACCAACACCCCAACACTGAGCCATGGGCTACTGTCATTTTGACTTTGAGTGTAAAGTCAAAGTATACCCAGTGAGAGGGGCAATGTGAGGCAGCTTTAAGTGGACCCAGGTCTGCCACTCATAGGTGAGACTTCAGGCAAGTTCTCCATCCTCCTTGAAAAGCAAGTTCCCCCTTGACAGTGACCACATGCCCAGGGAATACTATGTTTCTTTCAAGGAGTCCTCAGCAACTTACGAAGCACTTTCACAGATTTTGGTTTTAGATTTAGATTTTACATCTAAACCAAGTCGAGTGCACCCAAAGGATGGTGGATACTCTGGGCTGTAAAAGCTTTGAAAAGTTGCTTGGTCTCCAAATGTCCTAGTCGTGGAGTTCCCACCTCCAGCCTCCTTTCTTTAAGTTGCCTCACCTACAGAGTACAGCATCCTCAGCACAACAGGCATTTGCAGAGACAGGCATTTGCCCGGGCAGGGGGAGGAGGTGATGGGTAAGGAGGAAGAAATAATGGCAAAGAAGCCCTTGGGTGTTTGTTCTGAGACATTCAACTCCAATTTACAAACCAGCAACACCACCATTGCCTAAGGGAGGCTCTAGTTGCCAGAGTAACCAGACTGGGGCATGAGGAAAACCTGCCACCTTGTGGCCATTTCCTGTAACAACAACTTTAAAACCCGTTGGGAGTCCAGTCCTGCAGCCGGACCAGGCTTGGATCCCAAGGCTGAAGTAGGGTGGGATTTAGGGAGGAGTAGAGGTGGTTCTAGCATTTGAGCCCTCTTTTGGGCCTATATTTCTTGCTCCCCTCTGGGTGGGAACACATTTTTCTATGCAGATGGGCCAGCCAGGAGCCAACCCAATTTTAGTGGACCCACGTCATGGTGGTCCCCATGGACACATGAACTTGGAAAACCCAGCTGCTGTCCAGGTCTGCAGGTGATGCCTATCCTTTAGTCCAACTTCTTGTGTCAAAGGCCTACCCTAGGAAGGCCGACACTAAAAAATCAAGATATCAGAGGATCGGGCAATTCTATGCCTGGATAGGCAGAGCAAATCTTAATCCCCAAAGAGGCAGGCACTGCAACCTTAACGACGGCACTCACTATTCAAGGACGCAAGTCAAGGAAGCGGGGAACAGATCCAGGGAGAGACAAAACTATGGCAATATGCAATCTTACTGGGCCATAAGGAAAAATAAACTAATAGCCTCCTCAGCAACAGGGATTGACTCATATATGAAACTACAAAATAAAATAAATGAGACAAAGACAGATATCCTATGTTTTTGCTTTGTGGTCAAATGCAAAACTCGGCTAAATGAACTAGAGTACAAAAGAGAAATTGACTTATTTACATTAACTTACAGCTCAACAAAGAGAAAAGGTGGGGGAAAAAATTAGAAATTTGAAGGCGTGAATAATCTACACACACTAATGCACGTAAAAAAGACAACATCAACTAAATGTAATTGAGAGTAAAAGGAAGGCTGATCGTAATGCTTTCCTAACCTGCATCAGAGTGAGAGCTCCAAAAAGATGGCAATTGGAGATATATCAATGAATTGCCTGTCTGCACACATACAACAACACACTGTACATCAATGATATTTCTACAACTTTTAAAATGGAACAGAGAAGAAACAAGAAAAAAAAAACAACTGCACTCTCTACTCCTCTCTAAAGGCCTTTAGCCTGGTTGGTGCCATGTCCCTGTGGCCCCAGCAGGCTGGAATCCCAAGGCAGAAATATGCTGGGATTAAGGGAGGAAAAGAGGATGTGCTAGCATTTGAGCCTCTTTTTATGTACAATTTTTATTGGAGAATAGGATATATATCTATGTATAGAAAAGCCAGTTCTGGATATCTGCCCCAAATTGGAAATCTCTTTAGGTAAAATTAGCATATGAAAATAGGCAACTCCAGATGTCTTGATAATGTTCATTACAACCTAAGTCCTTTGCCTGGGATATACATCTGGTATTAGTTTATTATTATTATTAATAATAAAAATTATTAATAAATTGATTTTTTAAGCCAATTCAGACCTGTATTCCTTGCTCCTCTCTGCATGGGAGCACAAATTTCCCGATGCAGACAGACCAGCCAGGACCCAACCCAATCTTATTGCACCCAAATAATGATGGAGCCCTTGGGCAGGAGTTTGGAAAATCCAGCTGCTCTGCTGTTCTCCAGGTGATGGAGATCTTAAAGCAGCTTCCTTGATTCAAGGGCCTCCCCTAGGCCGGACCACACCCTCCAGGGGGTCTTGATGCAGACCTTCAGCCTTGTTCCCGCGGCGAGGGCTGAGAGGGACGCCCGAGGAAGACAGAAGCCCTCGGGCGTTTTTCTGGCCCAGGACACTCACAGTGACAGCCCTGGAAGTCCAGATACACTAGGCTTCGGCTTTCCCAGCAACCAGTTGGGCATGAAAAAGTGCTGCCGCCTTGTGGATATTTTTTTAACTGCTAGTGTCAGTCTCCTGCTCCTGGCGTCTGAATATTCACAAGCCAGCTTGGTGGATAAGTCACTGGCTCTCGAGAGATATTCAGTGGGTGACAATCATGGGGGAAAAAAATGCAAATCAGGACAGCCTTCCTGAAGCCAATCTCAACAGGCAAATATAACTCACAGTATTTAAAAGTAACAGGAGTTTAAGGAAACATAGACTTGAATAAAATTATCTCCTTCGATAAAGGTTAAGGAGAAGTGATTGAATGGTGCAGCAGGATATCATTTCCTTCCAGTCAGAGTAATCATCATTTTAACGTTTACAAACAACAAATGCTTGAAAAATTGTTGGGGAACAGTACTCCTACACTCTCAGATAAAATCCAAAGTGTATAGAGCTGAAACAGGAACACTATGGACGTTCCTTAGGAGACTAGAAATATAGCTGTCAGTTGATCAGGTATTTCTAAGCTTGGAATACAGCTGGAGAAAACTTTTAATTCCAAAAGACGCAGGTATGCCAGCATTCAACAAAGCACTCACTGTTTACAATAGCCAAGGCATTGAAGTCATCAAAATGTCCTTGGGAAGATGAAAGGAATATGAGGAAGTGATACAGGGAGAAATGAAACTTGTTCAACCCTAAAGAGAAATGAAATATTGTCCTTCTCAGCAACATCAGTTTTCCCAGAAATGATCATACTAACTAGAGAAAGACAAACATCATGTGATGTCATTTAGAGGTGCAATCGAAACACCATAGCAATGAGCTTCTTTAGCAAAGAGATTCAGAAACTTAAAACAGAAACTTACACTTACCAAAGGGAAATGGTTTGAAGAAAAAATTAATTTGCATGTGGGAGGAAACTTATACTAATATATACATAAAATGAATCATCGACAAAATCCTAATTTATAAACGATGAATTCTTTTCAACATGCTTTAATAACCTGTATGGGTCAGAAGCTCTGAAAAATTCCATGTGTAGATGTATCAATGAATCCCTTAACTGTAGACCTAAAACAAACCATGAATCAAGGACACTACTATAAAAAAATAAAAAATTTTTAAAAAATAAATAAATAAATAAAAAATAACAGCAAAGACAACTGCACTCTCTACTCCTCTCTAACCTTGCCTTCCCTCACTGGTGTCACATTCCTGCAGCCTGAGCAGGTTTGGATCCCAAGGCTGCAATGTCCTGGGCTTCAGGGAGGAGAGGAGGATGTCATAGCATATGAGACCCCTTTCAGGCCTGTAATGCTTTTTCCCCTCTGTGTGGGAACACAATTTCAGATGCAATTGGGCCATCCAAGAGACAAACCAAGCTTATGCATCCAGGATGGAGCCCCTGGGCTCTAAGAGCTTTGAAAAGCTAGCTGTTCTCCAGGTCTCCCAGAGGTGTAGATCCCTACTACAGATTCCTTCTTTTAAAAGCCTCTTCGATTTAGGACAGTGGGCTTTCCAGTTGGCTCAGTGGAAAAGAGCCCACCTGCCAAACAAGATGCAGTTTTGATCCCTGGGTTGGGAAGATCCCCTGGAGAAGGGAATGGCTACCCACTCTAGTTTTTGCCTGGGAAATCTCATGCAGAGAGGATCCTGGCGGGCTACAGTCTATGCAGTTGCAACGAGTCTGACACAACCTAGCAACTAAACCACTATCACCATTTAAGACAGTAATCTCAAGCCAGCAATTATCCAGGTGTTCAGATTTGTCCCAGAGGTAAAGGGTAAGGGGGAAGAAATAAAAAGAAATGAAAAGCGCTTGAGCCTTTTTCTGGCAAAAGACATTCCAATTGAAAACCCAGGAAGCACAGTTTCACTAAGTCTCTGGTTGTCCTGTTAACCAAAGTTGGGCATGAAAAAGTGCTGCCTCCTTGTCGATGCTTCCCATAACAGCAACTCTAAAACCACTGCTTATGAGCCCTGAATAGTCAGAAGTCCTACATGGCTATAAATGACATTGTCCCTCATGGAATATCCTGGGTAAGGTATGGAAAAAGAATTCATCAGGACAACATTCCAGAGGTTAATTTCAAAGGGTAAATTTAACTAACAGGGTTGAGATTTTAAAAACCACCTCAAGAGATGCTCAACACCACTGATTATTAGAGATAGGCAAATCAAAAGAACAAGCGGGTATCACCTCTCATCAGTCAGAATAACCATGACTAAAAAGTATACAAACAGTAAAGGCTGGAGAAAGCAAAGATAAAAGAGAACCCTCCTTTTCTGTTGTTGTGAATGTAGACTGGTAACGACCACCTTGGTTTACTATGGTGAGCCATATAGAGGTTTCTAAAGGAACCAAGACTAGATCTACCAAATTATTTGGCAGTCCCACCTTTGGGCATACAGCTGGTGAAAGCCAGAATTTGAAAACACATGCACACTCAACGTTCGGTGCAGTTTTATTTACAGTATCTAAAACATGAAGACAGCAAAAATATCCATCAGCAGATGAAGGGATGAAGAAGTTGTATGTATAGACAATGGAATATTACTCAGCCATGAAAATATGAAATAATGCCTTTTGCAGGAACACGGATGGAACTAGAAATGATTATACTTAATGGAGGAAGATAAAGACACATATACAATATTGCTTACAGGTAAAATCTAAACATTGATAACCCTGAACTCATGTATAAGGGATGAATAGACTCAAACACTGAGAAACTAACCAGTAGTTACCGAGGGGAAAAGTAAGGGAAAAAAAGGGATGGGTATTTATAGATACACACTAGCACATATAAAATACATGATCAACAAGGACCTACTATTTATTTAGCACAGGAAACTCTACTCAGCACTCTGTAATAACCTATATGAGTACAAAATCTAAAATAGAATACGCATATGTTCCTGAATAGCTTGCTATATACCTACAACAAAATTAACTGTAAATCAAATTTACTACAATAGGGGAGATGTATGGAGAGAGTAACATAGAAATTTACACTATCATTTGTAAAATAGATAGCCAATGGGAATTTGCTGGATGACTCAGGAAACTCAAACAGGGTTGCTATGACAAGCTGAAAGGTGGGATGGGGAGAGAGGGAGGAAGGAGGTCCGGGAGGGAGGGGACATGGGTGTACCTATGGCTGATTCTTGTTGATGCCACAAAATTCTGTAAAGCAATTATCCTTCAATTAAAATTTTTTAAAAAATTTATTACAATAAAAACTAAAAATTAAACTGAAAAGAAAGCAAGATGTTATGAGACACACATTATCCTCTAATTTAAACCCAGGAATGCGATTTCCACTATAGCTATGTTTTTCCAATAAGCACAGGTAGGCATGAAGGAATCCTGCTGCCCTGTAAATCCTGCTGTTTATGAAACAGCAGATTTAAAATCAGTTCTTTCGGGCACTTCATATTCACAAGGCCCACAAGGCTGTAAATGACACCTACCCTCAGGTAATATCCTGGGGTTGGTAATTTGAAAAAAAGTTCAGAACAGAGATTTTCAAAAAGCCAGCTTCAAGAGGTAAATTTTATTTACAGTGAATAAAATAAAGAAACACCTGAAAAGATGCTCAATATCGCTAATTATTAGAGACATACAAATCAAAACTAAAACAAGATATCACCTCACACTGGATAGAATAGTATGGTTAAAATGTCTATAAACAATAAATGCTGGAGAAGGTGAAGAAAAAAGGGAATTCTGCTATGCTCTTGGTGGGAATATAAACTGGTATCAGCCACTATGGTAAGCCGTGGTGAAAAATATGGAAATCTTTTTTTAAAAAACTAAAACTAGAGCCACCATATGATCTGGCAGTCCCACTCCTGGGCCTGTACCCAGTGAAATCTAGAATTGGAAAAGACATGTGCAGGTCTATTTACAATAGCCAAAACAAGGAAACAAAATGTCCATTGACAGATGAATGGTTAAAGAAGTTGTACATATAAAAAATGGAATATTACTCAGCCATAAAAATATGAAAGAATGCATTTTGTAGCACCATGGATGGAACTATAAGTTGATCATGCTTAATGAAGAGAAAGACCCATATCATATGATATCACTTATAGTTAGAATCTATAAACTGATATCCCTGAACTAATGTACAAAAGAGAAACATACTCACAGATTTAGAAGACAAACCACTGGTTACCAAAGGGGAAAGGTGAAGGGGAATGATAAAACAAGAGGTGGGGATTAACAGATACACACTAACACATTTAAAATAGATAACAAGGACCTTCTGCATAGCTCATGGAACTCCACTCAACTCTCTGTGATAATCTATATGGGAAGAGAACCTGAAAAAGAATACACATATGTGGAAGCACAACTGAACAAATTCCTGTACACCTACAACAAAGCGTTGTAAATCAATTTCACACCAATAAATATTAAAAATTAACTCAAATAAAAAATAAACAGAAGTAACAAGACACAAGCTTTTGCTTATTTGTTCTGGCATATTCCACTCTACTTTATAACCCAGAACATGACTTTCACTATGGCTCTTTTGGCCCAAGCATCAAGTTGGGCAGGAGGAAATCCTGGTGCCTTCTCAGAGTTTCTGTAACAGCAAGTTTAACATCCGTGCTTTGGGGCATTTACTAGTCACAAGAACTTCAAAGATGTAAATAATATCTGCCATCCAGAAATATCCTGCAATAGGTAATAGCAAGAGAAATCCAAACAGGGAGACTTTCAATAAACCAGTTACAAGAGGCAAATTTTACTCTGTTAAAACACACACATACAAAATGTTGATCAATATCACTAATTATTAGAGACATTCAAATCAAGACTACAATGAAGTATCACCTTGCCATAGTCAGAATGAATATCATTAAAAAACCTACAAACAATTAATGCTGGAGAGGGCATGGAGAAAAGCGAACCTTCCTTTATTGTTGGTGGGAATGTAAACTGATAACAGCCACTATGAAGAACAGTATGGAAGTTCTTTAAGAAGCTAAAATTAGAGCTATTGAATGATTCAACAGTCCCACTCCTGGTTGTGTGTCTGGAGAAAATCATATTTAAAAAAAAAAATCCAACTTTCACTGCAGTTCTATTTACAATAGCCAAGACATGGAAGCAATCAAAATGTTCATCAACAGATGAACAGATAAAGAAATGGTATATGTAGAGAATGAAATTTTACTCAGCCATAAAAAAGAATGAAATAATGCCATTTGCAGCAACATGGGTAAACCCAGAGATGATCATGCTCAGAGAAGTAAGTCAGATAAAGAAAGACCAGTAGCATATGGTATCATTTATAAGTGGAATCTAAAGACTGATACCCCTGAACTAATGTACAGAGTGAAACATTCTCACATACTTAGAAAAAAAACTTATGGTTACCATAGCAGAAAGGTGAGTGGAAGGGATGAATTAAGAAGTTGGGATTAACAGGTACACACTGGTACTTACATAGTCCACAAGGACCTATGATACAGCATACGGAACTCTACCCAACACTCTGTAATAACTTATATGAGGACAGAATCTAAGAAGGGCTTCCCTGGTGGCTCAGATGGTAAAGAATCTGCCTGCAATGTGGGAGACCTGGCTTCAATCCCTGAGTCAGGAAGATCCCCTGGAGAAGTGAATGACAACCCACTCTAGTATTCTTGCCTTGGGAATTCCATGAACAAAGGAGCCTGGCAGGCTACAGGGGGACTTGTCTCTCATGCATGCATGTCTCTAATAATTAGCAATGTTTTGCATCTCTTCAAGTATCCTTTCTTTTTTAAGCTGTGTGAGTAAAATTTCCCTCTTGAAATTGGCATCTTGAAAGTCTGCCCTGTTTTGAATTCTTTGATTATCTACCCCAGGGCATTTCTTGAGGGCAAATGTTATTTAGAGCCTTGCAAGCTTGTGAATATTAAGTGCTTATAAGAAACATGCAAGGGGCTTCCCCAGTGGCTCAGATGGTAAAGAATCTGCCTGCAACACAGAAGACCCAGGTTCAATCCTTGGGTTAGGAAGATCCCCTGGAGAAAGGAATGGTTACTCGATCCAGTATTCTTGCCTGGAGAATTCCATGGACAGAGGAGGCTGGAGGGCTACAGTCCATAGGATTGCAAAGAGTCCGATGTGACTGAGCAACTAATATACATATAGAGACAAGCAAATCAAAACTATAATGAGGTATCGCCTTGCACCTGTCAGAATGGTGGTTATTAAAAAGTCTACCAACAATAAATGCTGGAGAGGATGAGGAGAAAAGGGAGGCCTGCGATACCATTGGTGGGATGCAAACTGTTAACAGCTACTATAGAAAACAGTATGGAAGTGTCCATCAACAGATCAATGTATAAAGAAGATGTGGTGTGTAGACTATTACTCAGTCATTGCAAATTCTGCCACTTACAACAACATGACTGGGCCTAGAGTGTATTATACCTGCTGAAATAAGCTAGTGAAAGCTCTATGTTCATAATTATATGTGGAGTCTAAAAAATGCAAGAAAGGAATATATATATTAATAACAAAATACTAGTAGAGTTACAGAGAACAAATTAGTGGTTACTGGTTGGAACTGTGAAGCAGGGAGGGAAAGACAGTCGTTTCTCTTAGTTCAATACTCCTATGTAGAAAATAAATAGGGATATATTGTACAAAACAGGGGAATATAACCATTATTTTGTAATAACTTTAAGTAGAGCATAATCCATATATGTTGTACCGCTGAGACAAATGTAAAATTGTTAATCAAATGTACTTCAATTTTAAAAATCCATAGTGTGACTGAATGGATTAAAAAATTATATGCTGTATACAAAAGACTTCGTGAATCTTAAGGCCATATATAGGATAAAGTTGAAAAATTGAAAAAAAAAAAAAGATATTCCATGCAAATGATATTTACCTGACTTGTCTACTATCAGACAAAAAAGATTTTAAGTCAAACCTCTCAAAGAAACAAAGGCTGTATAATGATAAAGGGATTAATTCATTAAGAAATTATGACAATTATAAATATGTATGTATTCGGCATTGAAGTCACTAATATTATATAAACAAAATGTTAACACCCATGAAGGGGAAATGTGCAGAAATAAAATAATGGTAAGAAATATCAACATGCAGCTGTCACCACTGTGTAGATCATCCAGACAGAATATCAAAAAGGAAACACTGAATTTGAATGCACACTTGATAGCAAGAGCAGCAAAATTTCCATTCTTTTGAAATATACATATTAATAGAACATTTCCCAGGATAGATCAAATGCCTAGCCACAAAACAAGTCTTCAGAAACCCAAGAAGATTGAAATCATATAAAATATCTTTTCCAACCACAATGGTATGAAAATGAAATTCAGTATTGAGAGGAATAATGGAAAATTCAAGAACACTTAGAAATTGAACAACAAGCTCCTGAACGACCAATGCATACAAAAATAAATCAAAAGGGAAATTTAAAAAATCTTAAAGGAAACAAAATTGGAAACCTGAAGTACCTAAACTTATAGAGTATTACAAAAAAAATTCAATTTAAAGAGTTATGTTTACAGTGATAAATGCATATATTTTTTAAAAAGTTCTTAAAGGGGATCAAGATGATAGACCTCACGTCCTCCCATGGACACATGCAAGTTACAACTTACAGAGAAATTATCTCTGAGAATAACCTGAAGATTAGCAGAGAAAATTTTCCACAACTAAAGATATGAAGGAGAAACCACAAGGTGAGTAGGAGGACTGGAAACAGTCTAGTTAGAACCTACAGCTCCAGAACAGTGCCTCACAGCTGGAAGATATCACAGCTGCATAGGTCCTCCACAAGGAGGGCAAGGTCTGGGCCCTCGGTCAGGATGCTCAGCCAGGGTGCCTGTGCTGGGAAGAAAAGAACACAGCAGGTCTGGCTTTGAAAACCCACCGGGCTTACTTTTAGGAGATCTGGAGGCTGCAAGAAACAGACCCTGCCCTCCTAGGACACACACAAAATCTCTCATGTTCTCAGTCCCTGTGCAGAGTCAGTCGTTTGAAAGACACCTGGGTCAGAGCTGCTTGTGCATCTCAGAGAGCTTCTTAGAAAAACAAGAGGCAGCTGGGACTCCAGCTAGGGGTGGACACTGGCAGGCCACATTTAGAGTCTTCCCTGTAGCTGATCAGTGTCAAGACCTGCCCCATCGACCACCATGCCTCCAGCACTCCTG
The DNA here is from genome assembly GCF_019320065.1 of Cervus canadensis. Taxonomy (NCBI): domain Eukaryota; kingdom Metazoa; phylum Chordata; class Mammalia; order Artiodactyla; family Cervidae; genus Cervus; species Cervus canadensis. The sequence continues at coordinate 27,459,284 of NC_057404.1, read as the reverse complement.
CACCACAAGGCCCCGCAATCAGACACCCTGGGGGCCTAGCCTGTCCACCTGGAGCTCCTCACAGCCGCCCATAATGGAGGGCTGCCTTGCCGACCAGCGCACCCATCACAATCACGTAATGCAGGGCCTCACATCAATTTAGGCCAGCATCCAACCCAGCCTTCTAGCTAGTCTACGGTAGTTGGCCCTGTCTTAACAGAAAGGTGCGTGCAGCCCATAGAGGGGACATCCCTGGAGCATCTCGCTCCGCAGGCCAGAGGGGAGGTGTGCTGGGCCCTATAGGCCATCTCCTGTATAAAGCCGTGTATCTAAGACCAGGAAAGGTAATGAACTGAACCTAGTGAATAGAAAAGCACAGAGAAATAGGAAACACAAGGAAACAGATGAATATGTTACAAATGAGGTAACAAGACACATCAGAAAAAGAACTAGATAAAAGAGAAATAAGCATTCTACCTGGGGAAAAAAAAGCATTCAAAGTAATGATTATAAGGATGCTCACCCACGTCAGGTGAAGAATAGACAGACATAGTGAGAATGTCAACAAAGAGGAAAAAATATGTTAAAGAAAAGAGCCAAACAGCTGAAAAATACAGTATATAATAACTGAGATTAAAAAGAGAGGGCCCGGGACTTCCCAGGTGGTCCAGTGGTTAAGACTTTGTGCTCACAATGAAAAAAAAAAAAAAGACTTTGTGCTCACAATGAAGGGGGCAGGGGCTCGATCCCTGATTTGGGAACTAAGATCCCACATGGCCTTATGAAAAAAAGAAGAAGTAAAAAGAGAGCCCAAATAAATCAGAAATGAAAGAGATGGAATTAGACACCACAGAAATACAAAGTATCATAAGAGTTCACTATTAATACAATTAATTATATGCCAACAAATTAGATTATTTAAAAGTAGATAAATTTCTAGAAATATAAATCTTCCAAGATTGAATTAGGAATAAATTTAAAAATCTAAGCGGATTACTAGAAATGAAATTGAATCAGTAATAATAAAGAAAATTCCCAATAAACAAAAGTCCAGGGACAGATGACTTCATTGATAAATTCTACCAAACATTTAGAAGGAAGTTATTAATAACATCTACCCTTTTCAAACTATACTAAAATATTGAAGAAAGACTGTTTCCAAACTTATTCTGAGGCCAGCATCACCTATATATGAAAAACAGGTAAAGACATTAGCAAAAAAGGTAGATTACAGGCCAATATTTCTGATGCAAAAATCCTCAGCCAGGTATTACTAAACTGAATTCAACGATACATTAAAAGAATCATATACCATGATCAAATGGGATTTATCTCAGCAATGCAAGAATGATTCCATATATGCAAATCAATTAAATGACATGCCAGATTAGCACAACAAATGATAAAATCATATGATCATTTTCATATCTCAAGCAAAAGCATTTGGCAAGATTCAACAAAATTCTAAATTTGATTTATTACAAAAACTCTCAACAAAATTAATATAGAGACAACATACCTTTTTTTTATAATAAAGGGAATGAACTCCCCAGATGGTTAAGTGGTTGGGAAACTGATTCCACTGCAGGGGGTGTTGTTTCGATCCCTGGTCTGATAACTAGGATCCTGCATGCTGTGTAGTGAGGCAATAAATAGATAAATAAATAAAAGGGCATATATAACAAAATCAGAGTTAACCTCATACTTAATGGTGAAAAGCTGAAAGCATTTCCTCTAAGAACAGGAGCAACTGTCACCACTTTTATTCAACACAGTATTAATTATTTTAGCTACAGCAAAAAGATAAGAACAGAAGTAAAAATGGGATTTGTGAAGGAAGTAAAACTGTCACCATTTGCAAATGACATGATAAGATATAGAAAAAACCCTGAAGATTTCACCAACAAATTATCATAAATAAATTCAGTAAACTTGAAGTATATACAATATACAGAAATGTTATTTTTCTCTGCACAAATAACAAACTATCAGAGAAATTAAGAAATAAAATATTTAGGATTGTACCAAAATTAATAAAATGCCTAGGAATAAATTTAACCACAGAGGTGAAAGATTTATGTACTGAAAAGTATAAGACATTGATGAAGGAAATTGAAGCTGACACAAGTAAAAAGATATTCTGTGCTCTTGGTTGGGGATGAATTAATCTTTTTAAAACAGCCATTTTACTTGAAGAAACCTACAGATTTAAAGCAATCCCTATCAAAATACCCATAACAGTTTTCACAGAACTAGAACAATTCTAAAATAAACATAGAACCACAGAACACCCACATTGCAAAGCGATTCTAAGAAAAATAGACCAAAGCTGGAGACAGCATGCTCCCTGACTACAAAGCTATAATAATCACAAAAGCAGACATGTAGGAAAACGGAATATAGAGCCCAAAAAGGAATGCACATAGTTATGGTGAATAAATATATTACAAAGGAGGCAAGAATATACAAAGGAGAAAAGACAGTCTCTTTAATAAGTGGTGCTGGGAAAACTGGAGAACTACATGTAAAATAATGAAATTAGAGCATTTCCTCACACGATACACAAGTATAAATTCAACATGGATTAAGGGACCTAAATGTCACACACCAAACCATAAAATTCCTAGAAGGGAACATAGAAAACCCTGACATAAATTGTAGCAATTTTTTTTTTTGATCTGGTCTCTAAGGCAAAAGAAATAAAAAGAAAAATAAATAAATGGGACCTAAATAAACTTAAGAACTTTTGCACAGCAATAAAAACCATCAACAAAATAAAAATTCAAAGTGCAAAATGGAAGAATATATTTGCAAATGATATGGCTGATAAAGGGTTAATATCCAAGATATATAAGCAGCTCATAGAAGTCATTGTCACACACACACAAAAAAAGAACAACACAATCAATAATGGTCAGAAGACAAGAATAGACATTTTTCTAATAAAGATATACAGATGGCTAAAAGGCTCATGAACAGTTGCTCAACATCACTAGTTATTAGAGAAGTTCAATTCAAAAGAACAATGAGATGTCAACCTCACAATTGTCAAAATAATCATCAAAATGTCTACAAACAACAAATTTTAGAGAGGATGCAGAGAAAAGCGAACCCTTGTACACTGTTGGTAGGATTTAAAATTATTGCAGGCACTGTGGGAAATAGGATGAAAGTGCCTCAAAAAACTAAAAATGGAACTACCATATGATTCATCAATAATTCTCCTGGGTACACATCTAGGAAAAAATAAAAGCATTAATTCAAAAAGTTGAATAAACCTCAATATTCATAGCAGCACTATTGAAAATGGCCGATATAAAAGCAATCCAAATGCCCATGAACTGACAAATGGACCAAGATATGGCATGTATGTCCAGTGGCATATTACACAACCACAGAAAGAGTAACATTCTCCAATTTGCAGAAATGTGGATGGGCCTCGAGACTTTTATTCTTAATGAAGTAGGTCAGAGAAAGACAAAAACAGTGTGACATCATTTATATGTGGAATCTAAAAATAATAGAAATATATATGCAAAGAGAAACAGCCTCACATGTATTATAAACAAACTAGTGGTGACCAATGGGTAGGTAAGTGGGGAAGGGTAAGTTAGGGGTAACAGGATTAAGAGGTACAAACTACTATCTATAAAATATTAATAGATAAGCAACAAAGAAATACTGTATAAGACAGGGAATTATAGCCATTATCTTATAACTTTTAATCAAGTATAACCTGTAAAACATACTGGATCACTATGTTGTACATATGAAACTAATATTGTAAATAAACTATAATTTTTTAAAAAATAAAATAAATAATAATTGGGTAGAGGAGTCCAATAAACATTTTGCCAAAAAAGAAAAAAATACACATGGCTAAAAGGACCATGGAAACATGCTCAACATCAATAATCATCAGAGAAATGTAAATCAAAAAACAACACAAAGATATCACCTTAGAATTGTCAGAATGGCTATCATCAAAATGGCAACACTTAAAAAGGGTTGCCTAGGATTTAGAGCGGAAAAGGCAATGGCATCCCACTCCAGTACTCTTGCCTGGGAAATCCCATGGATGGAGGAACCTGGTGGGCTACAGTTCATGGTGTCGTGAAGAGTCGGACACGACTGAGCGACTTCACTTTCACTTTTCACTTTCCTGCGTTGGAGAAGGAAATGGCAACCCACTCCAGTGTTCTTGCCTGGAGAATCCCAGGGACAGGAGCCTGGTGGGCTGCTGTCCATGGGGTCGCACAGAGTCGGACACGACTGATGTGACTCAGCAGCAGCAGCAGCAGGATGTAGAGAAAAGAGAACTCACCTGTGCTGTTGCTAAGAATGTAATTCTGTGCAGCCACTATTGGAAACATTACAGAGGGTTCTGAAAACATAAAAAAATACATACATATGATTTAGCAATTCTAGTTTTGGTTATTTATCCAAAGAGATATATGCACATCCCTTATGTTCATTGCAACATAACTTGCAATACCCAACATATGGTAGGAAGCTAAATGTTCAAAATAGATAAATGGATAAAAACTGATTATATACACACACACACACACATATACAGAAATACATATGAAAATACACATAAAACACATTATACATACATACATATACATATATAGATACACACATAAATATATACCATAGATACAAATATACATGCAAATAGATACATAAATATATATAGATGTTTATACATATATAGTTTAAATATTACTCAGCCATAAAATGACGAACTGTTGTCATTTTTGATGACTTGGATGGACCTACAGAGTATGATGCTAAGTGAAGTAAGTCATAGAAAAAGATAAATACTACATGATCTCACTTATATGTGTAATCTAAAAACAAAATAAATACAACAAAAACAGTTTTACAGGCACAGCGAACAAACTGGTGATTGCAAGAGAGGAGGTGAGTGGGTACTGAACAAGATAGTTGAAGGGGCATAAGAATTACAAAATTCTAGTTATAAAATAAAAATTGACAAGAATTTAATATAAAGAATATGGTTCATGATATTGAAATAACTGTGGATGGGAACAAATGGTTACTAGACTTATGGTGATCATTTTCTAATATGTGTGTGTGTGTGCTAAGTCGCTTCAGTTGTGCCTGACTCTTTGAGACCCTAGGGACCACAGACCACCAGGCTCCTCTGTCCATGGGATTCTCCAGGTGAAAATACTGGAGTGGGTTGCCATTTGCTCCTCCAGGGGACGTTCTTGAATGCTGAATGATTATGTTGTACATCTGAAACTAACGTAAGACTGTATGTCAACTATTCTTCAATTTAAAAAAAAGGAAAAGAATGCATGCCCTGACAGCCTTTCACCTGAGCCATTTCTTAGGGGTGTGTTTCTGATGAACAGCCTTGAGAAATGAGGTAATGTCTTTCCCTCAAAGAGGAAGCTTGCTAACCTCTCATTTTAAAGGTAGTGGGGTCCTCAAACCCAGTGTTCCCCTACATAACATAGCTGAGTACATGCATAGCATCCGATTGGATCCCTCTGTGTCATCCCAGTGGGAACTAATGGGAAGGGAATATCAATACAATACTATGCTCAAGCTTGTTGTGCTGTAAGTAATAAAAATCTTTTATCTCTGAGAAAAAAAAACCCAAATTAAAGAACCTAATTTCACAACTAAAGGAACTAGAAAAAGAATAGACTTAGTCCAAAGTTTGCAGAATGAAATGAATAACAAGGATTAGAGCAGTTATAAAAGTAATAGAAGGACCTGCACTAAAGCGCAGGGAACTCTACTCAATATTCCGTAATGATCTATATGGGAAAACAATCTAAAAACAGTGGATACATGTATAACAGATTCACTTTATTGTACACACGAAACTAACATTATAAATCAACTATACTCCAATAAAAGGGAAGCAATAAAGATTACAAAAATAGTAGAAAGAGAAATAATATTGAGGAGTTTGGCCTGCAAAGAAACATAATCAACAAACTCAACTAGTATAACTAAGAAAAAGAGAATGTGTATATATGTATATATACACACATACACACACACATACATATAAAGGCATTACAATGATACAAATTACAAAAGTACAGAGGAAATCAGAGATTATTAATAATCAGATGCAAACAGGTTGAATTATTTAGGAAAAAACAAACTCCTAGAAACATACAAACTACCAAGACTAAATAGTTAAGAAATAGAATACCTGAACAGACCAGTATCGAGAGAATAAAACAGTATTGAAAAATCTCTCAATAAACAAAATTCCAATAAATAAAATTCAAATGGCTTAACTTTTTATAACAAATTATAACAAATGTTTAAAGAGAAATTAAAGCCAAGAGTTCTCAAATAATTCCAAAAAGAGGAGTGAACACTTTCAAACCACCTTCTGAGGCATTCATTACTCCAATATCAAAATCAGACACGGGCACTGTGAGAAAAGTACAGATCAGTATCCCTAAAAAACATAGATGACATACACTCGAAATACTGGCAAACCAAACTCAACAGCATATTAAAGAGATCATTCACCATGATCAAGTGGGATTTATGCCTGGATGCAAGGAGAGCTCAACATATGCAAATCAATAAATGTGATACATTACATTGAGAATAAAGGGAAAACATGATCTACTAATCATTAATCTACTAGTAGTAATAATGATCTACTAATCATCACTAATAGATACAGAAGAATCTGACAAAATTTGACATCTTTCAACTTCCTTTCTTGATAAAGCCTCAAGAAAATTATATAAGGGATATACCCCAACACATTAAAAGTCATACAACAAGCCCAAAGCTAAAAGTATATTGAATTATGAATCCACAGAACATTTCTTCTGAGGTTTGGACCCAGACAAGGTTACCTATTCTTGCCACTTGATGCAACAGAGTAGTGGAACTCCTAACCAGAGCAAGTAAGCAAGAAAAATAAATCCAAATCATAAAGATAAAGCTAGATTTTCTCTGCAGATGACATTTTTCTATATCTAACAAAACCCTAAACATACCACCTCTCAAACACTGTTCAACCTAATAAATAGAGTAAGCTGCAGGATACGAAACCAGCATACAAAAATCATTTGTGATTTTACATAGTAACAACAGAAATGATCAGAAAAAGTTTAAAAGGTCTTATTTACAATAGCACTAAAAAGAAAACACTTAGTAATACAGTGCACAAGAATGTGAAAGACGGAACTTAAGATTTGATACCATAAAAGTTTTCAAAGAAAATGTAAGAAACTCCTCCACATTGGTTCTGATGGTTATTTTTCTGTATACAAGACAAAAAACACAAAAACAAAAGCAAAAATTAACAACCAAAATTAAATCAAACTTAAGCTTCTCTACAACAAAATGAAAAGTCAACATACCAAATGAGGAAAAAATGCAAACGTACATTCAATAAAGGGTATACAATCAAAATACATCTTTTAAAAACTCATAAAATGCCACAAGAAACCAAATAATCCAGTATGGATACGTAAGTGAGTGAGTGGTAGTCACACTGTCGTGTCCGACTCTTTGCGACCCCATGGACTGTAGCCCGCCAGGCTCCTCTGTCCATGGAATTCTCCAGGCAAGAATACTGGAGTGGGTTGCCATGCCCTTCTCCAATGGAGAGGTAAAGGAAATAGATTTTTTTTCCCCTAAAAAAACATACAGGTGGCCAATAGGCATGTGAAAATGTGCTCGACATGACTCATCATCAGTGTGATCCAAATCAAAACCACAATCAGATACTAACTCATGCCTCTTAGAATGGCTATCATCAAAAAGAGGATATTTTCAACTTACTGTCTTATTGAGGATATAGACAAAAGAGAACATGTGAACTGTTAGTGGGGATACAATTTTTGCAGCCACTATGGAAAACAATACTCAAAAAGTAAAAATAAATCCATTGTATGATTCATCAATTCCACTTTTGAGTATTTATTCAAAGCAAACAAAAGCACTAACTTGAAAAGATATGTGCACCCCTATATTTACTGCAGCATTATCCACAATAACCAAGATATGGACTCAACATAAGTTTTTTTCAACAAATGAATGGATAAGAAAGATGTGATATCTGCATCTATACATTGAGCTATATCTATTGATATATACCCCCTTCAAGGATCACTGCCTTGTCATCGCAAAGGGGCTTGGGTAACTCAATGAAGCTATGAACCATGCCATGCAGAGCTATCCAAGACAGACAGGTCATAGTAGAGACTTCTGACAAAATGTGATCCACTGGAGGAGGGAATGGCAAACCACCCCGGTATACTTGCCATGAGAACCTCATGAACTGTATAAAAGGCCAAAAAGATCTGGCACCAAAAGATGAGTTCCCCAGGTCTGAAGGTGTTCAATATGTTACTGAGGAAGAGTGGAAGAGAATTACCAATAGACCGAGAATGAATGAAGCAGCTGGGCCAAAGCAGATACGATGCTCAGTTGTGGATGTGTCTGGTGATGAAAGTAAAATCTGATGCTGCAAAGAACAGTATTGTATAGGAACCTGGAATGTCAGGTCCATGAAT